>NC_085138.1:329357175-329379562 GCF_035046485.1 Aedes albopictus
AATTAGCAAGTTCTTTAACATTTGCTTCGCTCTTACTAATGTTGAATTCTTTTTTATTTTTTTACAGGTAAGCTGTATTGCAATGTATTGGCGCGCCTTGATAGAATAACATATTTTGTTATTTAATATGCCACATCTAAATCGCCGTTCTAATTATAATTACGATAGGTAAGTTCATTTTCTAGGGCCCATATAGCCACAGCTGTAACGCCGTGGGTATCCAGGGAACTTTTCGTAAAGGAAATTTCCTTAAATTTCTTGGGCATAGAGTATCTTTGTACCTGCACACAACAAACACATGCAAAATAATCATTGGCAGAGGAAGCTCTTAGTAAAAAAAAAAACTGTGGAAGTGCTCACAGAACACCAAGCTGCGGAGCAGGCTTTGTCCCAGTGGAGAAGTTACGTCAAGAAGAAAAAGAAGAAGTTCATTTTCTTGCAAAATCATGGATGTTTTAGTTTGGAAAAGATAAATAGATACCAGAAGCTTATACTTTAGCCTCTAAAACAGTTAGTAAATTTAGTTCGACTGAATTTTTGTTGAGAATTTGAGTATTTTTTCCATATAAATAAAAATGGAATGGTGTTTCTGTGTCACGAATAGGCTCGGGAACGGGTCAACGGATCTACACCATTCTTTCAGTGTTTCATTCGTGCAGGGCTCCGACGTGTTCGTATGGAACAATAATTGGAAAATCGACCAGGAACGCACCGAAAACGATTAAGTTTGAAATTCGATTTTGCGGGGCATTTTTCTACAGAGCTACATGTCAAAAAACACAGTAGGCAGGCAGAATGACGTTTGCCGGCATGGCTAGTATCCGTATGTAACTCAAAAGATGTTCTTCATAAAGATGTTTGATGGTTTCTTAGGTAGAACCTTGGTCAATTATTTTTCATATCACCATATTCATTTAAGACCCTTGATGGAAACCTCAAATGCGACTTCCATAAATCGGCGATGGAAGAAAACTGGAAAATACTCGAATTAATGGAAGACCTTTTGATGGTGTCTATTTAGTATGCGTCGAGAGCTCGGCAGAATGCGAGAGTAAGTCTCGGCTTCGTAAAATTAATTCGCTCTCACTTGTAGTTAGTGGACACAAACAGGATTGGCTTCTAAGTCGAAAGAGAGATGAGTTTGTGAAATAGGAGTGTTCATGGTACGGCTTCGGAGTCGGTTTGGCTTTCTATTCCGCAGAACCATTACTTGTTCTGTGGCTTAGTTGATTAAAGCGCCGGTCTAGAAAATACGGAGTCCTGGGTTCGAATCCCACCAGAACGCGATTTTTTCACAAATTTCATCTCTCAATTTGTTAATTAGCAACATTTTGTGCCTTCCTATTACAAGTTTTTCCAGTACGTTTCAGACATTCCAGCAAATCTGGTAAAATGCCAGTAAAATGGGCAATATGTGTCATTGTATACTCGATTTACTCTGTAGAGTTCTGTAGAATTCTTTATCCACAAGAAACATGCCTATATTGCCCTGTACTGGTATGTATCTGCTGGTTTTTCGAAACGTAATTTGGAAAAACTTGAAGTTGGAAGACACCTAACTTATTCAGAAAGTGCTCCTCCTCTCTTGGAATTCAAATATTGTTTTTCAAAAGTACGTCCCGAATTTATCGAATCCCTAGAAGCATTTATGGAGCGTCTCTGAAGATCCTCAAGATCTTCGTGGCTAAATCTCTCAAGGAGTTGCTGTAGGAATTTCACGACGAATTTCTGGAGGAATCTCAGAAGTGCTGGAGATATTTCTGAACTAGCCTCTTGGATCAATCTCTGGATGAATTCCATAACTGGTATCTTGAAGAATTCTAGGAAATATATATGAAATGAAAGCTGGAAGATTTTCTGAAGCTATTCTTCAAAACTTCAGAACGGTAGATGAATTCGTGGAGAAGTTCCTGGAAGATTTGAGGTGGATTTTTTTAAATCTCTGGATGTGTTCCTAAAAGCAATGTTTGAATGAATTTCTGCAAAATCTCTAGAGGAGCTCCTGGATGATTTCCTGGTGAACTCTTTGCAGCATATCTTGGAGGACTTCTTAGTAAAGTTTGTGGAGATATACCCGGAAGAACCTTCGGAGTCTGGAAGAGTTACTGGAAGAATTTTGGGATTAATTCCCAAAAAACGATTCTTGGAATCTTGAAATGAATTCTTGAAAGGATCTTTGAAGGAGTTACTGCATCCTTGCAGAATTTATGAAAGGATGTCAGGAGCAGTCAATTAGTATGTTTAGGAATTTCACAAGAAATCTCTGCAAGAATTCTTGGATGAATCTGTAGAAGAAGGAATGTTTGGAGGAATCCTGGAAGAATCTCTGGGAAAATTCTTAAAGGGATCTCTAAGGGAGCTCATATTATTCTAATTGATTCAGATTTTCTCCGTATTGTGGCGATAGTAGTATGCACAAATGAAACGTTGATTTCTGGCGATTCTAATAAGTTAAAAGTTACAGCAAAGATAGCCATTGTGTCTCAACTTTATGTCTTGGTATTTAATTTTATCAAATACATTTTTCAGATTAACTATTCAGGGGTGCACAAAATATCTATAATCCCAGGTCAGAGGCAATCGACAATAATTTGGTCGACGTTGTTCCTCAAACAATTCTCAACCAGTCAGTAGTGGCTACTACCAGATGTAAATATAGAAATGGAAACGACCATACCCAGACGATGAACATTGACCTCAATAGACCCCAAACACATCCGCCCATCCAACATCCTCCTTTCGCTTGACCCGGGCACGCCATTATCAGGTCAGAACCTCCGCCGATTCCAGTAGGTAGTGGACCACGCGGAAGAGCGATCGAAACAAAATTCTTCTCTTCCTCCTTGCTTTAATTCTCTGCGCGCACCATCCGAAGGCTGTTTTCGAAAATCATCTAAGTGATCCCGAAAAACGCTCACTTCCTTCGCTCGCCTCACCTCGATCTTGCGCCCGACTTGGTACTCCCATTTTTTTTTTAAAGTGTGAGCCTCCAATCGATGGGTAGTTAATTCATGCCCATTTTGAAAGCGAGCAATGGGTCAGTTTTCCCTGGCTTGCACACACCTCCGCACTTTCCCACACATTTCCACTGGTCGGTGCGGGCGGTGGTGGCTGAACCAAAGAGTTCAGACTTGGCTCATTACCCGCTCGCTCGCTCCACTCGCTGCCGCAATTATCCTCCGCCCGTACCCGCGAAGGCATATACCATTGCCAGCAGAAATCCTTAATCATCTTCCACATCCGACTTACTCGATCAATTGCGATCCCTCGACGGGGTTCATGAGCCTAAGAACAAGAACTGACTTAAAGTGGTAGAAACAGCGTAAGAACTTACATCCGCTTAAACGCGGGAAGATCACAGCCACCCATCATTCTCACCCTGCATCCGTTGTTGCTGTTGTAAGTACCTATCTTGCCTGGAGGAAGACCGAGCTTCGGCGTGGTGGACGGCAGGAATGGGATATTCCCGACGCGAAAGACGCCTAGGCATGCACCGAGGTACAGGAAAGCGATCATCTTCAGCATTCCGTTCCCACCTAATCCGGTGTGGTGGGCAAAGAGGGGGCCCGTACTTTAAGTCGATTGACATCCCTCCTCGTCGGTCGTTGTTTTTTTTTACCGGGAAACACACCGGTGCATCTTCGCTGATGGACCGGCTGCAACACCACGGTGCAGCAGTTGGGAGTCTGCACTGCTGCGCAAATTCCTTTCCAACTCAGTGCTCGCATTCCAGTCTGCCACAGAGCACAACGGCCAGCAGCAGCAGCAGCAGTCAACCGTCTCACGTCTCACTACGTCTACATCAATCTCTCTTTCATCCGTCTTATAGGGTACTTGCAGTTGCAGCATCCACGCCGCAGAAGAAAACCAGCCAGTCAGCTGGTGAGCGCGTGGACGAATCAAGGCACACCAAGTCACACGAGAGCGAGTCTGGTCTCGCCGGGGTGCAAGAATGATGGACACTGACTGACCTGTCCGGATAAGTGAGTGTACTGGGACCAGCTGCTGGTGCATAGTCTGGATTAACAGAGAGGTCGTCGAAAGAGATTGACCTTAAACTTGACACGTGATGGCAGAGCGGAAGTAGAAGATTTATCGGACGTGAGCCCTGGATGTCACTTGTCGGGTTAGTGGAATGCAAGAATGTACATACACTCCCGATCAAAAGTTTTAGGTCATCTCCTCAAAAACATGTGAATTTTTTAGGCCACCAATTTGGGTCCGATTTCAAAACCCCTGGTCTTATTCAAAAGATAATAAGTCAAAGTAACTTTGAACATGATTTATGCTAAACTTTTACAAAAATATTTGTATGTAAACTCAAATTTGAAATATAACCTATTTTCTATTAGCTTTCAATTTCTTTCTGCCGAACTTGGCTAAAAAACCTAGGAAAAATTATTAAGTAAATTAATTCTTGATGTCATCGATCAAATGTTTGGGGTCACCCCTCAATATGATGTACCAGTCAAAAGTTTGGTGTCACTTTCGTTAAACATGGAAAAGTGATTTGGTGATATCTTCGTCGTCTATAGTTCAATTTTAATTCTTTTTTGCATCCTCCGTGGGCGAAGACAAGTTGTTGTTTATATTTTACCGACGGGAAAAAAGTGATTAATTTGATGATTAGAACAGCTATTGCTGCATTCTACAGCAGTACCAAAGAGCGTTTGAGAAGTATGAATTGAGAGATGGTCCAACAAGAGAATTTGGCGAAGCTACTATAGGCCGGCTGCCTTCGTGAAACTTTGCATAATTATTCGATTTCCACTGCAATCCAGTTGCTTCAGTCTAATAAGCCATTGGCAAAGTTAAGTGGGAATATCTATAACTATTGGCTAATGTCCGCCTGATATAACGGGAATCAGTGCATATGACGAAGTAGATTCTTAACCTACCATTATATGAAACAGTATCTCATAAGGAGTAATACACAAATTATGTCACACAAAAATCAACTTTTTTCGAAAACATTTTCTATATCAGCCACACCTTCATATTATCGATTCTGATTCGTATATGTACAAGACAGCTCTTAACGAGTGAAAAAATTGACAACTTTCCAAAAATAATAAAAAATGGACTGTCAGGTAACATTACAGCTCACTACAGAAATCTTCTAAATTTCTTTTATTTTTCTTGAATGTAGCCACTCTTTTTTGATCTAATTCAAACTTTTTCATTCAGTAACAGCATGCTGAGAGTTTCTAGGTTCAATTCCCGGTTGATCCAGGATCCAGGATATTTATAAGAAAAATTTATAATTTACGATGATTTTACCATCAATTTTTGACGTTAACCTATCTTTCATTGCATACTTGATACATAGCTTTTTACATTATCGAAGATTCCATTAATCCCACTCCTGCCCACATACTTCCCTAGGGAAAAATCCTTCAGGAATTCATGGAATAGTATCTGAAGATATCCAATATCCAAATTAATCCTGGGAGTAATTCTAGAAGGAGTAATCGAAGAAACCATGGGAGGAATCCCTGGAGAAATCTCTAAATGAATCCCGGTAGCAATCCATGAAAGAATCTCGTGCGCAGAAGAGAGGTGAGTTTCGGGTCAAAACTTCGTACCCCCCTCTGTGCACGGCCTTACCTGGATGTATCACTAAAATAATCACGGAAGTAATCCCTAGGAAATAATCCTGAGAGGAATCCATGAAAGAATCCCGAAATAATTCCTAACAAACATTAAAAGAATCTCAGAAGGATTTTCTGAAATAATCTCCTGGATTCTGGAGCTTTCTGAAGAATCAATGAAGAAATCATGGAAGCAATCTATGAACAAATTTCTAAACAAATACCGAGAGGATTATTCGAAAGGATGCTGGAAGGAAGCTACTGAGAAATTCCTAAGGGAATCCTTGGAAAAATCAATGAAGAAATAAATAAAGGAAATCCAGAAGAAAACAATGAAGAATTTTTTGGAAAAAAAAAACTTGTAAGAATCCCTGAAGAAATCTTGAGAGGAATCCTTGAAAGAAGCCGAGAAGAATGAATGAAGAAATCTCGGGCTGAAGGAATTTTGCATGAAATCCATGAAGAAACTTGGGAGAAAGCCCTGAAGAAATGCCAGCGGAACTCGCGGAAGGAATCCTCGAAAAATCTGGGAGTAATAATTGAAAGAATCTTCAAAAAGTCCTTTTCAGTATCCAAAAAAAAATTGAAAGCATCCAGAGATCACAGAGATGGATCATAGAGAGATTCCCTGAATAGATTGAAGTAATTAAAAAAATAATGTAGGTATTTCGTGAAAATCCCTGAAAGAATTTCGAAAGCAGTATCTGAAGAAATGCCGGGAGATATCCCTGATGGAATAATTGAAGAAATCTGGGGATGAATCCCGAAGAAGTACTGGTACAAATTCTTAAAGGAAACTCTGGAAGAATCAATGAAGGAATCAAGGCAGACATTTCTGAAGAAATTTCTAAAAGGATGCAGGAGGAATCCCTACAAAAATTCCTAAATAAAATTTTAGAGGAATACCTGAAAGTATACCAGAATCCATCCCCGGGAGAAATCAATGAAGGAATTTCAGAAGTAATTCCGGAGGAAATCCCCAAAGGAATCCAGGGACGATTGATTGATCTATCTTTATTGCAGAGACTTTCAGCCCTTGGCTGCTTCGTCTCTTACTCCCGGGACGAATGCTTGAAAGAATTCCTGAATGATTCTCGGAAGGGGGCAACCCGGGAAAAATCAATGAAGAAATCCTGGCAGGAATCCATGTAAGAATGCCGCAAAAAAAACCTGAAAAATCCTGGAGGAATCTCTGCTGCTGTGTTGGGAATAATCCGTAAATGAATCAAACAAAATCCCATACATCCCAGGAGGAATCTCTAATGAAATGTCGGGAAATATTCTTGATGAAATCGCTGAAGAATTCTCTCAAGCAAACTAAGAGGGAATCCCGGGAGAAATCAATGAAAGTTAATTAAAACCGGCTACTCAGTCTTGAACTAACAAACGACAAAGACTGAGTAGCCGGTTTTAATAAATTGTTGGAACCATACAGTCGAACCTCCAGCAGAATCAATGAAAGTGTTCCGGAAGGAATTGCACCCGAATTTCAGAACGAGAAATCCTGGATAAATCCTTAACAGTATCCTGAAGAAATCCCGGAAAGAAGCTTAGAAATTTCGACTGGAACTGGATGTTATTGCGTTAAAACCGGCTTAATTCTCATTCTTAATGTATTGATGATTTATTTTATTCTACCCGACGTTTCGGTCATGGGTTTTGGCCTTTTTTAAAACCCATGGCCGAAACGTTGGATAGAATAAAATAAATCGTCAATACATTAAGACTGAGATAGCCGCTTTAACGCAATATTATCAGATTCATTCAGATATTCCTTGAAGAATATCTGAAGGAATTCGTGGAAGAACATTTTGAGCAATCGCTGGAGGAATCTTTGGAAGAATTTCCCGAAAAAATCTCTGGGAGAACTGAAATGAATCTTTGGAGAAAAATCTGCATGAACCCTGGTGAATAGGCCGTCCCTTATTTGGCAGAAATTGGAAATGTTATAAGTTCGTTAGTGGAAAATGATCGTTTGAGTCAAGAAATGATCGTGCCAAAATTTGAAGTCCGTATCTCAAGGCTAAGTGGTCCCTCAATGGGCCTAAAGTTGTCAAAAATGGTATGGGACCATAAAAACATGATTTTTTTTTCGACGAACTTTATTCTTCTAAAACCGGTGATTTTAGGAGCCCAAAGGGCCAAAAATGTGCTTTGATTTGCAATATCTCCACTCGTACAATCGAAGAATCAGCATTTTTGACAATTTTTTAGATTCCGAAGGAAACCTATTCTATTGTGTTCAAAAACGAGTAGAGATATCGCAATTCTAAACACAGTTTCAGCCCTTTAGGGTCCTAAAATCACTAGTTTTAGTAGAATAGCGTATTTTTTTTGGTCAAGGGCCGTTTCTTCAACTACAGCGCATCATCAACGTCCACTGCCCATTCGAAGGGAGACCTGATGACGAGAAAGAAGCGTTCTACGCGCAGTTAGAGCAAACATGCGAGGTTGCTCGCCGCGTGCCGTGAAAATCGTTGTCGGCGACATGAACGCGCAGGTAGGAAGGGAGGAAATGTTCATACCGGTAATCGGGCGAAACAGCCTGCACGCCGTATGGAATGATAACGGCCAGCGATGCGTAAACTTTGCAGCCTCCCGTGGTATGGTAGCCCAAAGTACCTTCTTCCCCCGCAAATATATCCCTTAAGTCACCTGGAGATCACCCGACCATCAAACAGAAAACCAAATCGACCACGTTCTAATCGACGATAAATTCTTCTCGGATATAACTAATATCCGCACATACCGCAGTGCGAATATAGATTCGGATCACTACTTAGTAGCTGTATGCATGCGTTCAAAACTTTCGACAGTTATCACTACGCGTCGAAGTCGAACGTCGCGACTCAACATCGAGCAGCTGCGTAACGTAGAAGTGGCTCAAGACTACGCGCAGCAGCTAGCAGTGGCCCTACCAACGGAAGAGCAGTTTGGCGCAGCTACACTTGAAGATGGCTGGAGGGACATCCGATCCGCCATAGACAGTGAATCAAAATTCATCCATCGCGCAACAATAATGACAAAGTCGCTACCTGCATTTGAAAAACGAGAAGAATGCAGCATGGGCGAGAATGTTGCAACACCATACGAGAGCGAATGAGGCACGTTACATACAGGCGCGGAATAGGCAGAACTCAGTCTTCCGGATGAAGAAGCGCCAGCAGGAAGAACGAGATCGCGAAGCGATGGAAGAGCTATACCGCGCTAAGGACACACGAAAGTTCTATGAGAAGCTGAACCGCTCACGCAGAGGCTTCGTGTCACAAGTCGACATGTGCCGAGAAAATTACGGGAATATTCTCACGAGCGAGCGTGAGGTGGCCGACAGGTGGCGGCAGCATCACGATGAGCACCTCAATGGCGACGTTGCAAGTACCGAAGGTGGCGTGGTAACAGATTTTGGAGTATGTGCACAGGACGAAAGACTTCCGGCCCCTGACCTCCAAGAGATTGAGGAGGAGTTTGGCCGGTTGAAAAACAACAAAGCCACTGGGGCAGATCAACTACCCAGTGAGCTTCTAAAATACGGTGGAGAAGCACTGGTGAGAGCACTACACTGGGTCATTACCAAGATTTGGGAGGAGGAAGTATTACCGGAGGAATGGATGGAAGGTATCGTATGTCCCATCTACAAAAAGGGCGACAAGTTGGATTGCGGGAACTACCGCGCGATCACACTACTGAGCGCTGCCTACAATATACTCTCTCAAATGTTATGCCGCCGTCTATCACCGATTGCAAGAGAGTTCGTGGGGCAATATCAGGCTGGATTCATGGGTGAACGCGCTACAACGGACCAAATGTTCGCCATCCGCCAGGTGTTGCAGAAATGCCGCGAATACAACGTGCCCACACATCACTTGTTCATCGATTTCAAATCGGCGTATGATACAATCGATCGAGAACAGCTATGGCAGATTATGCACGAATACGGATTCCCGGATAAACTGATACGGTTGATCAAGGCGACGATGGATCGAGTGATGTGCGTAGTTAGAATATCAGGGACACTCTCGAGTCCCTTCGAATCTCGCAGAGGGCTACGGCAAGGTAATGGTCTTTCGTGCTTGCTGTTCAACATTGCGTTGGAAGGTGTAATAAGAAGAGCGGGGATAAACACGAGTGGGACGATTTTCACGAAGTCCATTAAGCTGGTTGGTAACGCTGATGATATTGATATTATAGCTCGCAAACTTGTGACGATGGCGGAAACGTACATCCGACTAAAGAGTGAAGCCAGGCGAATCGGATTAGTCATTAATGTGTCGAAGACAAAGTACATAATGGCAAAGGGCTCCAGGGAGGAATCACCAAGCCCGCCACCTCGAATTTATTTCGACCGTGATGAAATCGCGGCGGTTGAAGATTTCGTGTACTTGGGCTCACTTGTGACCGCCGACAGCGACACCAGCAGAGAAATTCAGAGGCGCATTGAGGCAGGAAACCGTGCTTACTTTGGACTCCACAGAACTCTACGATCGAATAAAGTTCGCCGTAACACGAAGATAACTATCTACAAAACGCTGATTAGACCGGTCGTCCTCTAGGGCACGAAACACGGACCCTACGTGAAGAGGACCAACGCGCCCTTGGAGTTTTTGAACGGAAGGTGTTGCGTACCATCTACGGCGGAGTGCAGATGGAAGACGGGACGTGGAGAAGGCGAATGAACCACGAGCTGCATCAGCTGCTGAGAGAACCAACCATCGCCCATACCGCGAAAATCGGGAGACTACGGTGGACGGGTCACGTCATCAGGATGTCGGATAACAACCCGACTAAAATGGTTCTCGAGAATCATCCGACCGGTACAAGAAGACGTGGTGCGCAGCGAACTAGGTGGATCGACCAAGTGGAGGACGATCTACGGACCCTACGCAGAGTGCGGAACTGGAGACAAACAGCCATAGACCGAGTGGAATGGAGACGGCTTCTATGTACAGCAGCAGCCACCCCGCCCTTAGCCTGATCGGTAAGGTAAGTAACTCTTCTAGTCTAAACTGGATCGAAATACCTAACTATTTGCTCACCTGATCACTGCCGTCGGAATCTCCAAACCACTACCCCAAGAAAACCAACCCGCCATATTACATCAAGTGACACACGCTTTTGCTCCGATGCCCTACAAAACCTACCGCACATCGCATCACCGTTTGTCGGTCCCGAATTGCTCCGCTTTTATGTTAATAATCTACCGGCGTGCGGTGGCACAAGGTGTGCCCCCCAACCGAACCGGTGGTGCACGCACGCGCGGTAGATCGGGACCGAAAACCCTCCATCCAACCATCGCATCGCTTCAGATCGCCAAGGCGCGACGCGACACCAAAGGGCGGTCTGTGCTCCAAAAAATATTAATTGCCATAAAAGCCCAGCCGACGTGAGTGACGCAGATGCACCTACCTACCCTCGGCCACAACACGACACGACTTGGCAAGGGGCTGGGGCATGAACCCACAACTCCGTCCGGATGAAGATGATCCTACGCGCAAAGGTGGCTCCTCACTACACTAGGTCGGTCACGACTGCCTACGACGCTGGCAATGACGACGACGACGATGCCAACGATGCCAAAATGCGACTCCTCCAGTTTCAGGTTAAATGGAGCTAATGAAAGACTCGAGCACCAGGCGAAAACCAGACCACCAGCCTCCGAAATGAATGCGCAGGAGGTTGGTTGGTTGGTTCACTCGCGTTGAAAATTTTTATAAATGTTTGTATTGCAGTGATTCTCGCTTGGCCCTAATTTGAGGACGAATGCGGTGCAGACCACGGTGAGGTTTGGCGATTCCATTAAGTCGAGGGGGGAACGCACCGACTTCTGGGGCACGGTGGTGTCTCAGTCTGATCGTCGTCGTCGTCGTCGTCGTCGTCGTTGTCGTCCCGCACAATTCTCTTTTCTGCAAGGAAGGAGGCCGCCTGGCACAGTCAAAACGGAAATGACTAATAAAAGTGCACTCTTCACTTAAATGAGTTTAATTAAGGTGCTGGGGTCGGTAGTTAGTTGAGGAGGGATTTGCATCGGTTCGGTAAGAATTGGCAGCAGGCGCGCTGCACAAGTTGGACTGGTACGGGTTTTGTTGTGGAATATATTTCGTAACTTATAGACGTACGATATAGAAGTGAAATTTAATTTAAGAAACATTAATTCTATTTTAATGTTCATTTTAATGTTCATAAAGTATATCTGAAAAATACGTCGAAACGCACATGTGCTGTCCAATCTATCCAACGGACATTTTTTTATTGATTGATTGATTGATTTGTCTTTATTAAAGTCAATTTTTTAGTGTGATATGTATCTTTTCAACTTTTCGATAATATCATTGTCAGTTTCTAGCATAGCTTTCAATAGCCATTCAACAGTGTACGAAAAAATAAAGCATTGTACGAAATGGTATTTTTGGTGGTGTCCCTCCTGGAGATCCTCCGGGAATTTCACTAGGAATTCTTCCAGGGGTCTCTAAAAGAATCACTTTAGATATTAAATAATTTTTCTCTAAGAATTTTCCCCGGAACTGTTCCTGTGTTACATCCAGAAGTTTTGCTTGGGTTATATAAGAAACTACTGCTTGAAGTCATCCAGGAATTCTTGCTGGTATTCCTGCAGAACTTCTTCAGATATTTCTACTGGAACTCCTCTAGGGATGAACCCAAAAATTCAGTAAGGGTTTCTTATATAATTCCTTTCAAAGTCACTCCGTGGGTTTATCCAGGAATTCCGCTAAAGATTCATTCAAGAATATTTCCTAGGGTTCCTTCAGGAACTACTGCTGGGTTTCCTCCAGAAGGCCTTGATGCGTTTCTCCTTTGATTTCTACAGGAATTCTTTCAGGAATTGCTTCCGGACTTCTTAATGAAACTTTTCCGGGAATCCCTTTAGATATTCCTCAATGGTTTTTCATTCAGGTTCGTCCTGAAGATTTCTTAGAATTCTTTCAGGAACTCCCATTAACATTCCTCCAGAAGGTCTTGTTTGTATTCCTGAATTTGTGGTTTTTCTTAATTTGTAAGCTTATGATTTTAGCAAGCACTGAATATTAAAAAATAAAAATCACATAAATGCATGACGCTGAGGTTTCTCCAGATATTGTTCATCCTGAAAACCATGAAGTGGACCGATAAATTTTTTTCTGATACTTATCATAAAATGCACGCAAATTTTCACCAGAAATTCTTCAGGGGATCATTTATATTTTCCTCCAATATTTTATTCCAGTTCTATCGAATATTTTTCCAGTGGCTCTTCCAGATGTTACTTATGAATTCTTTCAGATATTCCTTCAGAAATTTATGAATAGATCACAACACTCTTACAGAATTTTCCCTCACAAACTTCCAGTGGTTTGTTCAGGAGAGTCTCAGATATTTTCAAAAAAAAATGTCATTTCTCAGGAATTTTTGGGAATTCTGTCATTTTTCAGCAACTCTCCTAAAATCCCACCACAGAGCTCTTCAGGAGATCTTCCAAAGATTCCTCCAGGAATTCTTCCATATATTTTCAGAGTCGTAGCGTGGTTCTACTGCACCCTAAGCACAAAATTTTACCATTGTTATTTTTATGAAGTTCTTTTCCAAATTTTTAATGTATAACATTTCAAAATGGCGTAACTGCATTTACAACCAATGCCTTCTCACAAAGCTGTGGAGCGTATCCCATCCCTCTCGAGCAATCCACTAGCACAAATAGAAAGATAAAATCCACCTCTTTCGATTAATGGATGTGAATTGCGTGACCCAAGTAACACATCGAAACAAGTTGAAGCTAAAAATATGTTAAATTATGTTACATAAAAGTTTTTTGAAAACATCCCTAGAAAAAACATAGTTTTCACAAGTTTTTAGAGAACATGTGCATCCAAAATAATGTTTCCAATATGTTTTTTGAAAACAAACTCTGAAATGATTTGCCTCGCCACCCGGCAATGGTTTTGTCACTCAAGTTTGTTATGATTCTCTCATAATATGAAATACGCACAAATGTTTGTTTACATTCGTGAACCCTTCAGATCAAAATAGTTCCACTGTTTGGTTCAGCGAGAAGAGATTCCGCTTGGAGCAGACGGATTTGTGGATTTTCTCCTCCAGCTTTGGGCCGCTATTAATCCCGCACATTGCCCAAACCGTCGTTAATCAACACATACACCTCAACGAATCTCATCAGTTATCCTCAGTCTCCCGCACTCGCTGGAAGGCATCACGCCGATGTCAATTATTCACAGGTCCGGGTGAACGTATATGTTTGCCTGTATTTGTCGATAAAAAAATGTAAACAAACCGATCAGCTGATCGCGACGTCACGTTCGCCAGAAAATTTGTTCGTAGCTTCTGGAACGTGACGTCCCCTTCGGCAACTTCGTGCGATTTCGGCTTGCCGAAGTTGACATGACACGACTACTACTTCAAAATTATCATATCACAAACACCACTTTGCCCGATGGGCCTAACCTGGTGAAATTTAGAACATTGGCATCACGCAACGCTTATCTGTTCCTTCTTCTTTTACTTTTGTTATGTTGCTGGGAAGCATAGTCTTCTCCGCTTCAGCGACGAAATTTTCTTGTCTTCCTCTTTCTCATTTCGAGTGCTGTTGAGTGGCGGATGACCGTACGAGCGGGGATGCATTTATGTTTGTTTTCCTCCCACTGCGGTGATACAGCGACGAAGAACGATTCAATTTTACGAAATTTTGCCATTTTCCGTATGATTATGTGACGTATGTTGTTGTGCAAGTCAGCTGATTGATGTTTAGATGCCCTCTCAATGGAATGTTAAGATTTTTATCATATGTTGTTTTCCAATACTTTTGGATGACATAGCAAAAACATAATAAAACATTTCTTAAGAGACGTTCGTTCAAATTATTTTCTCGCAGCGGTGTCACGAACACTAATGCAAATCTACTGGTTGGGAAAACGCTCGTTTGATTTTGCCGGGAACAGCTGATTTTTGTTTACTAATTTTGACTAGTAACTCAAGAAGTGTTCGTGTGCAACGTGTGCGTACACGCAAGCAGAAACCACTATTGGCAACAATGCTAGATGTAAGTCACAGTGACTTCTGTGTAACAAAAACTTTCGCTGCCGTGACATGTGTGCTGCTTGGCGATGTGTTGTCAGTTACAGTGTATGTCAAAAAATATTCACTATCAAAACAAATAAATAGAAATTATTTGATAGCAGCATGCGAAAACTGGCCTCTGACGCATGAATATTATTTACAGCAACACCAGAGACAACCAGACGTAACATCTAAAACTTTTTTTTTACTACCACCAATGTTCTCTAAAGCATCATGTAGCTTCTGAGAGTCCAAAATTATTTGAAATTATTAAATAAAAAAAATTATTCGAAAAATTTGTGCATTATATCCATTAATCGATTATCGTTGTGTTGACCCTACCGAGGAGTATAAATTTAAAAAAAAATACGCTGTTTGTTGAAAATAAAGAATACTAAAAAATCACAGTAAGAATGTTTTTGATTGGCACTGTATGCTAGCCTTTTGATGCTACCACCATATTGATTCTTGTTGAAAAATAAACAAGAATTTTCATAAATATTCAGTCGATCGAATAGCGCCTCAATTTTGTAGAGGTAAAATGTCATTATCCACGATAAATTTAAAAGCGCACACTTTTTTAGCCTTCAGATCACTTAACTTTGGATTGTTTTTCAGGTTTACGTTTCTCGATTTTATTTTTGAGTCTGGTTCATCTCAAGATTTTTTTTGCTCTTTTCAGACGAGCTGCTGCCAAAATAAAATAAATCAATTATACTTTCATGTATTTGTGTTCTCATAATTACTCATGTTTGTCAGGTAATGTTCGGATTTTGTATTTTAAAAGTAATAAACACAACAAAAATACTCCCGTCTTTAGGCTATAATATGTATTTCATAACATCTCGCTAACATGTTTGTTTGTTTTCATTATGTTTGTTTTCATTACGTTAAAACTTTTGCAAAACAAAAAACGTGCGCTTTTTCGGTCATGCAAAAGTCATGAAACATGTTGCCGTAACTTTATTCCATGACTGTAAAATGTTTTGGAAAAGTACGAGAAACTTCTCCATAACAAGGTGTGTTGCTTGGGGAGATGAATGAAATACGACCCACAGCTCTGTGAGAAGGCATTGGTTGCAAAAGCAGTTACGCCCTTTTGAAATGTTGGTGCCGAATATATTTGGTGTTATTGAAATAAAAATTTTCCGTTTTTATAATATCAAAAACTTACTTAAAGACATTTAATTTTTTACTCGTAAATTTCTTCCAGATTTGGGATTTTTTTTATTATTGTTCCTAATTATATGAAAAGCTGTTCTGAAAGTTTTGGAAATTCATAAATAGTTTCGGTTTCATTCGTTAGATTTTCTAAAAATTTTCCGCAGATTTTTTTTCTGGAGTTCCTACAAGAATTTCTCTCTGGCTGTACCCAGATATTTACTTCCTAGGGTTCCTTCAAAAATGACTGCTGGGATTCCTTCAGAAGTTCTTGATGCGTTTGCTTCATTGATTTCTACTGGGATTTTTCCAGAAGAGTTCTTGGAATTCCTTCAGGAACTGTTACTGGGATTCCTGTAGAATGTCTAGGTGGTTTTCCTGCAAGACTTTTTCTAGGAATTTCTACAGCAACTCCTATAGGGATGCATTCAGAAATTTATGAAGGGAGTTTTCCAATAACTCCTCCTCTTCGAATTTATCCAAAATTTTTTATAGAATTTTGTGATTCATTCTCAAATCTCGAATTCGAACGACGAACTGTCTTCCCTCTTAACTAATAGATCCAAAAATGGAAGTTTTCCCTCCTTTTCTTCCTCGTGAGTGAACCTGATATCCTTATGTACATTGTTGATGACCTCTAGAACCTTAGGCAAAGCTTCCCGTTTGATCACACTGAAAATATCGTCGACGTACCTTCACCATTTCCTCGGAAGTAAACCTTGCTCCTTAAGCTTGGTTTCTAAATTTGCCATGAAAAGCTCGCATAAAAATGGGGATAGGGGATTTCCTATGGGGGCACCTTTGGTCTGCTTGTAGAACTGTCCACGGAATTGGAAGTAATTCTCATCCATGCACAGTCTGGCCAAACGTAAATAAGTCCTAACTTTTCCTTCGTCGTTCGAATTCCAGATTTACAGGAAACCTACCAATACCATGCGTGTCATCCCCTATTCGTCGAATCACTCTTTCCAACATAAGATGGCAGCTTTTCACCACATGGTTCACCGAATGCAGACTCTACCTCTAAGCGATGACGGGAAGAATAAGGAACTCACTCACATATTCGAAACAGCGAAAATCAACGGATATAAGGAGAGGACAATTCAGGCCATCATCGACAAAAAGGAGAGGTTGTGATATCGAGGATCCCTAACAACTCTTACCCCTATTTCGGAATCTTTGAAGCGAGTATCAGTCCCTTTCGATCAACACATCACTAATAATTTACGTTCTAGGTTCAGAAATTTCGGGATCGATTTAGTATTTTCTAGCAGAAGCAATCAGTTGAAGACTTCATTAGGCTCTACAAAGGATCCGGTCAACACCCTAAACAAGGCTGGCGTTTACAAAATCAGTTGCTCCCATTGTGATAAGGTCTACGTTGGTCAAACAAAACGGTCTTTGGAGGTTAGATTCAGGGAACATATGGCGGAGGTGGGAAAGGCGCAGAGGACAGTGAGTAGAGGTTTGGAATACGATTTCAGGTCGAAAGTTGCTGAACATGTCTTTGAGGAGGGCCACCCTGTAACTACAGAGGATATTCAAATTTTGCGAAATGTAACTTCACCTTGGAAATTGGACGTTGCTGAGAGTCTAGAGATATACAAACAGGTACCTAACACGCTGTTGAATAAGGATCAAGGCAATGGAAGTTCGTGGCTTTTCAAATTGTTACCCCCTAAACACTCTCGTATGGTGTGCGTCTCATAATGTACCTGTGATACATGAACTTTGTTTACCTATCCTGTGCTGGAGGGAAATGTACCTATTCGGTGTTGGAGGGAAATTTTACCTATTCTATAGTGGAGGTTAATATAGATATAAGTTTTTGCATGCTCGGAAAAAAAAACTACCTAGATTAAGTTACCTATTCCTTTTACCTAAGATGTATAAGACGTGTAGAATGCGATGGATCTCTTCAGTCGAGTCAAGTACAAGACACTGAAGACGACCTTACAGTTGAGGTCGAAAAACGTATCTGTCAAAGGATGCAAATTCTTAGTGGAATTCAAAGGAACCCGATTGAAATTAACCCGATTTTCTTTTTATTTACATTATTACATTTTACACGATAGAGCACCTTTTTTGAGCCACTATGATTTTTTTCAGATGTTTAAACCTTAAATTAAACTTTAGGTATCAAAAATCAGTTTCAAAGAGATTTTTTTTTGAAATCGCCGATTGACAGCTGGGCAACTACTTGACAGCTGCACCCAGTACAAAATCCGGCTGCCATGCAAACTTTAAATTGGGCACCAAAAATTTTGAAAAAAAATGTAAAATATGGACATTGGCTAAGTTTGGCATGCAGATTCAGAAAATGTTAGCACCGTTAAAAATCAATTGTTCAGATGCTTTTCCTTTTCTGGATATCCCGTGATACAACGCAGCAGAGATATTTTTAAAAATCGTTTCTGCAACTTCTCTGTAATATTGCCACGATATTATTTTATTTTCAAAATCTTTCAAAGTTTAGTTCAAAGCTAGTTCAGCTCGCCTCGATATTCTTTTAACGATGTCCAAAAGCGTCTCACAGAACTTTTGGTGAAAATTCCGAAAAATATCCGGAGAAATTTCTGAAAATAAGCCTTATTTTAATTCCTGAAAACATCTATGGAGGAACTGTGGACGAAAGCATTCCTGGAGAAACTTCTGGAAAAATTCCTATGATATTCGGAAGAGCCCAGAAGAACTTCTGACAAAAATCTCTGAGAAATTTCTGGACAATGATTTTTTATTCAACGAAGAACTCTCTAACAAAATTTAAAAAAACGAACCCCTGAAACCTTTAAAAATCCCAGGAAAATATCTAAAATAATTTTCAAAGGAATATAAAAGAATCCAAGATTAAACCCTTAAAAAATTACAAGTGCAACGCCTGGTCTTAATTTTAAAGAAACTCGAGGAGTGAATCCCGGAGGAACTTCTAGAATAAAAAAATAGAATGTGATGGAAGATTTTTTTTTATCATTTTTTTTTTTAATGTTGAGAGGAATTTCTGAAGATAAATCCTGGAGGCACTCCTGGAAATATTTCAGGAGGAACTCCTGCAAGGGTTCTCGATGGAGCTCTTGAAAAAGGGACTCTACGAATAAAAAGACACGGACATCGTTTTCAATCAGAGACTTACAGGCTGAATGAAACTTAACACTAGACAATGGGCACGACACACATTACGAGCTCCAGTGGATACGGGAAAGAAACATTTCATGCGAAAAGTTTCATCTCTTGGAGCGGGAGTCGAACGTGGAACTCCTGGAAAACCCCCGGTTAATCTTTACATACACCGATTCAGGGAGAAATCCCTGATAACAATGAAAGGTACTTGTTGAACAATTTCTGGTAGAACTACTGAAAAGTTTATGAAGGAACTCTTGATGGAACACTCAGATGAACTCCTGAATGAACTTCCGGAGAAAAATAAACCATAGGGAAACTCCTGGTAAAACCTTAGAAGAAGAGAGGATTTCCAAAGTAATTAGCAAACAAATAGTCAAGTAATTTGTTGAATCCATAGAAAAAATTAAAAAAAAATCTGAAAGATTTCCATAAAAAATACCGACGAATTTTTAAACTATTTCCCAAACATATTGCCACAAAAACCCCACAAACAATTAATTTCTAAAGAAAGTAACCTAGGAATTGGGCGACAGGAATAGAAAAAACAATGTTCGAAAACGATTTGCTCAAGCTGTTTTTAAAACAATTGCTGGCGGAAATACCGAAGGAAGCTACACCGAAATGCTGAAAATAGCTACTCCGATTGTTAAACCACCCCAGGTAACCAATAAGCAGTTTAAATGGCATTTATTCGGCACTATATGCGCCTTTACGGCAGGTCATTAAATGCTAATTTGCCCCATATGCGCCATAAGTGCTACTTAAATTCAGGTTTTGGCCCAATATACGGCTGATTTAATGTTTAAATTCCCTACCCCCCAGATTGTCAAAAATAAAAACAAAAAATTTCCCCTGCCCATTTTACGGCCTCTCTTTCTCTTCTATTTTTATCTTCACTCTCCTGTGCAACTTTTGAGGCTTGGGGGCACGTTTTGAAATTCCGTTCTTGTTTTTTTGCTTATTTTTGGGCGAAATTGGGATTTGATCCCTCGATCCTCGGGTTGACGATGGTGTTGAACCTCGCTACGATGTAAGCTATAGATGATTAGATAATGTGCGTAGGTTTTTTGATCAATTTAAAGCTTGAATATTACACCGGCAGTAGCTTCGTCGGATACGCTATGTGCCCAGCATGTGCTGATAATTAAATCGAGCATTGGAAAGTAGCCAAAAATGTGGAATTTATTTGCCAAAGCATGAATTTTAGTTGCTACTCTATAAATGACAGGACAAGCGAATGATAATGGCATCTACAGCCGGGGCACGTAAATTTAAAAGTGGAAATGTGTTGTGGGTTTAGTATCACTCCTCCCACTTAGCAGTTTTATGGCACTAATGTAGCAGTTATGCTGCTTGTTGACCAAAACATACCGTGCATCTGAAATGCTACATAACTGCTGTCAGATTTTAGCCGTTGAACTGCTATCATACGGCAGTAAGCAGGTCAAATGCAGATATGAAACAGAAATACGGCTTATTCAAATGCTTATTGGTTACCTGAGACGTATCAACTACCGTCAAGGCGCCATTCACCGTGGGGCTCCATTCACCGTGTGCCTTCGAATATTTTTTCATTATTTCCATATTATGATTGAATGATATGACAATTTTCCTCCAATTTCACCAATACAACACTAATGTATTGTTACCATGCCAAAACGCTTATTAGAATCATTTAAAACTATCATTTTAACACTAAAGTGTGTTTACATGAAGCGGGTTTCTGCTCGTTCACTGCATTCATAGTGAAAAAACGAAAACTGCGCTAAGGTGATTTAAGCGATAAACTAAATATAGTAACGTTTTTATTCCACCAAGAAGCAATTGAATTCACATATCAGGTATGTATTTTGCATTACCGAAGTAAGTTTAACAAGAAAGTACGATTACTCATACTTTTTAATTGCAACAAAAAGGCACGGTAAATGGGTACCCTAAAAATCAATGGTCTCCATTCACCGTGCCCCATATTGTCCCATATATCTAGAAAAAATCGAAAATTTGTACATTCGTTTTTCTAATAAAATCTTGCAAGTTATTACTTGAAATAAATTTAAACGAAGAAAATTCCCTTGGCTGGGTTGTTTTGATCATTTTTAAACAAATAGAATAAAATTTCTCATACACGGTGAATGGGTCCCTACTACCACGGTGAATGGTGACCTACCACGGAATTAGGCGACCTTACTACCCTTTACTAATTGTACTATATCACCAAATTTTGTGAAAAATTTTCTAATTCTGTGGATATTGCTTTAATTTTAACCTATAATGAAGGCAATTAAAAGCGGCACCAACAATGTTTATAAGACTGGTGTCAAATGACAGCCCTTAGGCGCCGTCCACAAATTACGTAACGCTCTAGGGGGAGGGGGGAGTATGACCGAGCGTTACGGCCTATACAAAAAATTTAAGGTTTTCATACAAAAAAGCGTTACGGAGGGGGGAGGGGGAGTTGAAAAATGTTGATTTTAGCGTTACGTAATAAATGGATGCTGCCTTATTTGCCCCGAATCCTCTTAGATCCACGGTGAATGGTGCCTTGACGGTACTTGTATTTGTCTCTCGATAACCTTGTTTCTGACTCTGGGGCTAGGGACGGCATTCCCTTTGTTTTGAAGTGTGCAATGAAACGCTTCGCAGTGGTTCCGCCATACAGGGGATACTCAAAATAACTGGGACAGGTAAAATTTTCAATTTTCAAAAAATGTTCAACTTGCTGTAACTTTTCGAAAATGGCATCAAATATTCTCAAATTTTTACTGTGAGTTCATCAACTAGTTGTGTATTAGTGGACAAAATTTGGAAAAGATCGAGCCATTCTATACGAAGTTATGAAGGTTCTAGAAAAAGGTGTAATTATCCGATAGCCAACTTTGAGCTGTTGTATCTCCGGATTCAATGAACCGAATGCAATGAAATTTTGATCATTTCATATTATCAGGCCAAATTTTATAAATTTTAATGTATCTATTACAGAGTTACAGCCATATTTCTGTGTCCCGATTATTACGGATACAGGCTTTAGGATGTCTAGCCTAGTCTCCTTACAAATTATTGTTCGGAATTTCTTTGATCGACCTGAAGGCTCAAGCATCCGTCATCATTTTTCGGAAAATAAAAAGCAGTTTTCTCGTTGCAAATCAAAACAAGGATCATGAAAATATATTCACTGCATTATATATCTCATGTGGAGTACAGTGTATATATTTTCATAGCAAAAACTTTTGTTTTGAAAGAAAAAACTGCTTTCAAATGTTTGATGATGACGATGATTCCAATGATGAAAAGTTCAACGTGAACTGTAACTGAAAGTTTCTTTTATTATTCTCGTAGTGGCTACGGAAAGAGGAAAAATGCTCAAAAAAACTTCTAACCAGTCTGCCTTCCACTTAACACAAACAGACAAGTATCGTACTATGTTGTCCGGTTTTCGTCTAACCACGAAAAGCCAG
>NC_085138.1:329679585-329835338 GCF_035046485.1 Aedes albopictus
GGGAACAACTTAATAACAACAGTAACTACCGTCGTGCGGGGTGTCATTGGACCAAAGCGGGGTGACATTGGGCCACTATTCCGCACGTTTAGAATACGATAAGAATGCATATTGTGTGCTAGACTACCACAATACATAATTCTAACCCAGCCAGCAATTTGGTTGCTATATCGAAATTACAACTGAAAAAGTCACACATATATAGCACCAAAGAAATCCTATTCAATGCACGAAACAGGCATATACATACTAAAGTGGAGGCCACATCGAAACATATATACGATTACTGCGATTCCATCCAACATAATTTACGATTTCTCGAAAAATTTCTACGATTTCGCTGATTTTCTCCGTCTAAATATACGATTATGCATGATCTTATTACGATTGAGAGTACCAATATACGACTCAAGATTTTCAAATAAAAAAAAACAATTGGTGTTCAATGGGAATCGAACTTAGGTCCTTAGATTGAGAACTGCGCGTCATCTCTATTGGCTGTATTGCCAAGTTGAAAATAGAGAATTCAAAGTGAATGGCATGAAACGAATAAACATTAGCATGACACGGTGCGAGACTTGTGGTGGGGTGGGAGAATTGTTGTTGTGCATTGAGTGGCACCAAAAGTGGTGCCGTGCAAGAGGCCCGGAATTCACATCGTTGTTGGAATCTATACATCACTTATTGGAAGTCATCTGCTAGTATGAAAACCTATATATTTGGTTGAAATTATTGCTACCACGGTTGGAATGTGTCAACAACAACAAAAATACAAATTTGTGATGAATACCTTCTTTTTCTTTTTCTCCATCATACAAATATGTAAACAAAACCATTTACGATTTTCGAGATTAAGATTCGACTATTAAAAGTGCAGTAACAATCATATGCGACTGTAAAAATGAATATACGATTTCTACGATTTCATTCACTTCGTATACGACGCAAATGTGACGCAAGCGATCAATATACAACATTGTTATAGTTGTATACGATTTCACCGATTTTCATCATACCTTTAGGTAGCAAGCTCGATTTAGCAGATTCATATACGATGTGAAGCGACGATTTCCACGATTCAATGAAATCATATATACGATGCTAGCGAACTTGCAGCTTGACACTTAGAATATATATTTTTTTCACGATTCTATCCGATTTTGTGCGATCCTACCGATAGTATCTCGCAGCTTTTATGATCGGAGACGATTATATGAAACAAAATCGCAATTGAAATTTAATTTGGCATGAAATGCGATTTAACGCAATCATTGTCAATAAATATACATATTATTATACAATTCTGATTCAATATATGAAAATATACAGTGAAGAGAATTGTCAGACAAAAGAGGTACAAAACAAGCAACAAAGAAGGTGCGACGATTACTCTTTATCCCTACTGGTAACAGATAATGACATGATCTCGAATTTTTTTGTTGCAGACAAAACGGAAGCTGAATTTGTTGCGTACTTTTCAACTCGTGAATAATCAATTATTGCTAACCCAAAGCCGAAACTGTTTGATGATAGATCTTCAGCAGAGTTGCAGTGTTTACCGAATCGAAGTTACCGTTCGAAAATCGCAACGCAAGGCTTAAAAATCTCTAAACTCGTGGTGTACGATGTTAATCCCATTATTTTCAAGTTGGGACAAACTTATGTCGCATGGGTTTGTTTGTCGCAACAAATACAGGTTGCGACATTGTCATTATTGTTGCGCGATGGTTGAATTTTGATTCACTGAAAATATACGATTTTTTCCACACTATGATTTACGATATGTGGTTGGCTGGGAAGATACTTTGCACCCACCGTTGGATTCTCTGACTTATATTGAATCCGTGGGATCTATGGACCAATGTTACCCTCTAGGCCCAATGTCACCCCGAACGGCGGTACTATATATAATTCTTCTACACACTTCTTTAATTCGACAGTGTGAATCTCGGTTTTCCAATTTTCACCGGGAATCAGTTAACTGGGTTCCACAGGCTTGTTTGAAATGTGTGGCCATCGAAGCTCGACAATGGCAAACAGTAAGAGATGTCACTCTGCTCCTTTCGATTTCGTTCTTCAGCAGGGATGCCAGATGATTTTTTGAAAAATATGTATCGCATTTTTCAAAATTCCGTATTCCATACAAAATTTGGGCGAAAAATCTATATCCCATACAAAAATAAAATTGTCCCTGAAGCTCAAAAAATTGTATTTCATATATAACGAAATCTGTGCGGATGCTTAAAAATCTGTATAATACAGATAAATCTGTATACATGGCATTCCTGTTCCCCAGTGAATACGAGGACAGATGTTAGTGAGCTCGTTCCATTTTTACTTACGTGGATGCTTAATGAGTTTCAGCCAATCGTTTCGATCCCCCGGATGTGGTGTGTTCTTCCCAAGTAACATTTTAAGTTTTAGTCTACTCTATAAGAAATTTTTCGTATTAACTTTCAATAAAACTGATTCATACATCAAAACCTCTTGATAACCTCCTTTTGGGTATCTTCCAGCTAAAAGGGTCAATCTTGGAGAGGTAAAACTGTTCTAAAAGCGGATATGATAAAGACCGAGTATTTTTTTTAACAAAAAGTTTGACAGCTCATCATTATTGTTTTTTCGATGTTGATCGAAATCAAAGGAGCAGGGAAGTTCCTTCATTGGTATCTGGTATGAAAAGCTCAAGAGGAGATACTTACCTTGCCGGTCAGTCAAAGGCCTGGGTGTCCTCTGCTGTAGGAATCGCGTTTTTATTCGCGTTTAACATACACTGTGGTGCATAATTGATCGGACAAACGCCGATTTTCATACAAAATGGCCAAGTTTGAGATGCTGTAACTATGGTTTGCTTTGATGGATTGAGCTCAATTTTTGACACGGAACTACAAATATGCTGAATTTTGTGTATACAAAGTATAAAGTGTTTTCGTTCACAGGTCTGGGCGTGGCAAAGCGTTGAAAAAATTGCAAAAGTGATCGGACAGCGGCACGCGTGTAAATCACCGCTGTCCGATCACTTTTGCAATAACGCCTTGCCACACCCAGACCTGTGAACGAAAATATTTTATACTTTGTATACACAAAATTCAGCATATTTGTAGTTCCGTGTCAAAAATTGAGCTCAATCCAACAAAGCAAACCATAGTTACAGCATCTTAAACTTGGCCGTTTTGTATGAAAATCGGCGTTTGTCCGATCAATTATGCACCACAGTGTATGTTTTCCCACTGTGCGATGGTAGACGGCGGAATAAATTTGAGAGAGTACCTTGTCTACAGCGCTCTGTAGTGTGATCGCACGATAGTTCCCGCAATCCATCTTGTTACCCTTTTTATAGATGCACTCTTAGAAAATATCATGTAAATTTAAGTTCACTTGGATGCACATAAAAGGAGCGGCCCGTTTGACACAAATTTACGTCTTATGTCACAAATAAAGTCGAGCTAGCAATCGCTAGAGCCGAAACGAGAGATAAAACATATGCAAGTAAAATAATGAACCAGATTCGAACTCTGGTCCGCTGATTAAGAGGTACGTTCCATACCTCTCGGCTATATCACCGAATTGTGAGATAAACGATAAATGTAAAACTGTTTCTACCTATCTCGTCAGATAGGTTTGTTGACATCTTGTGCAACCAACTCGGGCTTACATGATGGATGTAAAATTGAGTCAAATTTGCCATTCAGTCATGGAAAGTTAACGTACGTTGATGATTTACGTCACGTGTAAATTCCTAATTTTTTAAGAGTGTGGGACAGGGACACACGATACCTTTCGTCTACTTCTCCGGTAAAACTTCCTCTCCCAAAACTTGATAAATACCCAGTGTAGTGCTCTCACAAGTATACTTCTCCACCGTATTTCAGAAGCTCGCTTGGTAGTTGATCCACTTCAGCTGTATTGTTGTTTTTCAACCGGCTAACCTCCCGTTCAATCTCTTGAATGTCTATGATCATTTGCCTGTACTCCTAGATCTGTTACCTAGTACTATCGCTGCCTCTCACGACCACCTCACTCTCGTTCGTGTGAAGATTCCCCCGATTATCTCGGCACATGTCGGCCCAAGCGACTCAGCTTCTCGTTGAGCTTCCATGTGTCCTTAGCACCATACAGCTCTCCCATCGCTTCGCGATCTTATTCTTCCTGTTGGCGCTTCTTCCTCTGGATGATTGAGCTCTGTGTTCCTCTCTTTTCTATAATACGCCTCATTCGCGCTTTGGAGGTCCCTCCAGCCATCTTCAAGTACAAATGCTAACTGCTGCGCGTAGTCTTGAGTCACGTTTACGTTGCGCTGTCGCTCAATGTTGATCCGCGGCGTTCGACTTCGACGCGTGCTAATAACTGTCGAAAATTTTAGCGCATGCTTCTGTTAGATACACAATCAGGTAGGTAGATTCGTTGCACTTGCCTTACTGCAGTACCAATGACTTACCTCGATCCATCAACAGGCATGCACATCACAACCAAAATGGATTGCTTAGATACGTACGCCGACAGCTCGATGCTCACTCAAAAATCGCTGTCTATGGGCAGTAGGGTGGCCCACACTTATATGAAAAACAAAAATTTCGAAAAATACCAAGTCTTACCTCCTAAATCAGTTGTTTTGGACTCCCAGAAGCTAGGTTCAAAATTTGAGCAAAATCGGTTGAGCCCAAGGAGGCGCTCAAAACGCTTGAAGTTTGTATGGGAAAACTTGGCCAAATGTATGCAGAAATTTTAAGTTTTCGAATTTGCCGCTAGGTGGCGCTGTAAGCGTTCAATAATCAAACCCTTTGGTATTATTGTAGGTGACTATATGCCAGAGAACTTTGTCGAAGACCGCGAAGTGATCCGACGGCTGTGAAAAAAGTTATACCCTAGGCAAAGTGAGGCAAAGTGTTGAGATTTCATTATTGATATTATTCCTTTACATGTATTGGAAAAATGACAATAAAGTTTATCCTCACTTTTCCTAGGGTATAACTTTTTTCACAGACGTTGGATCACTTTGCGGTCTTCGACAAAGTTGTTTGGCATATAGTCACCTACAATAATACCAAAGGGTTTGATTATTGAACGCTTACAGCGCCCCCTAGCGCACCTGTTTGAGCCGCACCTCCTTGATGAACAGACGCTTGGAACATACCTTCTCAATCTAACTGTGGACAACAGCGCCCTGGCGACACTACCTGCTAAGCATTCAACTCTTTGCTTTCTGTCTTTGTCATCGATTGGGCCAGGAAAGCATGATGTAGGAACTTGTGAGGATCAGAGCAATTAACGTTCCATGTCGTTTCACCATTTGGCAGCCCTGTTTTGAAAATCGATGAAAAATAATTTAAAAAAATAGCTTGAGCTTGATTGACCGCTCGTAGATGCTACTCCACTATCGCCAGAGCAGCTACACTAACACAAGGAACCGATATCTGTCGGGAACTAGAAGACATCTTCAGTGTATGAGTGATGGTGACAATGGCGCCTGCCACGTCAGGTCGCAGGTATACGTGGGGAAGGGAAAGGAAGTGGTGATTGCAATCGTTTGTATCGACATGAGACCGAATATACCTCTGCGTCTGCACAAATTCATATGGATGTCGGAGTGTTGGTGGGACTTGGTGTGCAGAGGGTTCACACATTGGTGCGTGGATGCCAGGATAAGGTGATAAAATTATGTGTTTTATCATTCTAATGATGTGCGGTACAGGCCGCTTGATTGCATAGCTTGTAGGCGTTATCTGATAGATAGACACTATGCTGTGAAAGTTTGGAAGGAAATGAAATGGCTTTTTCAACCCGTTACTTCATAGCAATGGCTATGAACAAGTGAATATACATGAGTTGTATATGTAGTGAGGAGGGAGAAAGTATATAAAAAGTTATTTTCTTAATTTCTTTGAATATCCTCAAACATCTTCGAATGTATCAATTCAATGCAACAAACCATTTTCGAGTTACATTTGTTTTAATTTAAATAAGGTTTTTGGGGTATTGCAAAACAAATAACATGAAAAACTTTTTTGGATTGAAGCTTATATATGAGCAAAATGTCATTAGAATTAAAAAAGATCGTGTTTACACGCGATTCATGCGTTGAACTAAAAATATGTTCCAAACTTTAAGCTCTGTTCATGGCACTTCAAGTAAAGTTTTTGATCACGGTATTTGAAGGGTAAATATGAATAATTCAGGCCAGTAATTTAGATGCCCATGTTACTAGGGATCTAACACCAATAATCATAATAGTGAAATTCAATCGTGTGACCAATCATTTTTTATTTTAAGATGAATATTATTCAAATGACACAAACTGCTCCTCAGCGACTGTGTCAATTGATTCGTTGCTTCATTTTCGCTGTCGCTCTTCACTGATAAAAATAATTAACCCACTGAAATGGGACTGCCCGCACATAATCCCATGAATAATGATCCCATTTCCGATGTGCCACCACACCGATTCCAATGTCCACTTGACAGAATTTAAATTAATTGTCGATACCCATAGCCATTTATCATCGACGGAGGTGGTGTGGTAATGTCCATTCGCCACCACTATACTCATTCTCTCGCGTTGGCTGCGATGGCTGAGCAGCTGAGCTGGATACAAAGTGCCTCCAGAATCTACAAACGGGATGAATGTTTTTTAATGGCTACCAACCGTAATCCATTTGTGAAGCAACCGCGCGCCATCACTGCGCCGCTGGTTCTGAGCCACAATGACAAACGCTCGCTGGTGGCCTACGGGTTCGTTTCGATTTTTTAACCCAGCCGTCAGCGGCACGATGCGTTTGTACTGAATGCGAAATTCATCATCATCATCATAACTATCTCCATCAGCCGCTAGATGCAGAACAAATTGAAGAAATGTGCAACATTAGTCGAAGGTGTGAAACAGTGCCATACGTTGTTGCACCTGTCGGTGGAATGCAGGCGTACCTATCGAGGTGGTACTGGAACAGAATGGGTAATGGTATACCTAATTGCGGAAACAGGAATGCATATCTAAGGCGCTAGGTTGCTATATGGCCGGACGTTCGGGTAAGTTATGCGAAACAGGATGCACTTTGATCTTTCCTCATGCAGGTATACCATCCGGGAAATCTTACTGACATGGACGCTATACGCTAAGGGTGAGAAAATGAACTGTTGTTGAACACTTGTTGATAGTAGTAGATTAGCTGACCTCAATGTGAGGGACACAAGGCAGTGCAAACGACAGAGGCAACCTAATGTAAAGTGTTCGTAGGTAAAAGGGTGGTAATGGACTAGATATCCATCGTATCTATCTACAATGTATCGATATTTTTTTACAAATAGACCTTTAAGGAATAGAATAATTGAGGAAAAAATAACAGCTATACTATTGTATACTTATGATTTAAGAGTAAATATGTATGTAAACATAACAGTAACTAGTACACTTTTTAGTGTACGGAACGAGCTCCCTATACTTACAAAAGCTGAAATTCATATTTCAGTATTTTTTTAACGCAAGAGTGACTCATATAACAATTCCATTACATGAAACGACGCTTTCCTGAGTAACAAATTGCCCGAAATGATCCATCTACCGAAACGCGGTTCTATATCAAAGAAGGAATTTCTTCATGAGTATTTTCTGAAATTCCTCCACGGATTTTTCTAAAAGTTCATCAAAGAAACAAACAACTCAAGGAAATTTCTTATGCAAATTCCTTCAAAATCCGCCAGGACTACTCTCAAGCTTCCCCAAGAGGTCCCTTGGGTTGGAAAGGGGTCCCCGGCAAGGGTCGGGGCAGGTGGAGACCCTGCTGTCAGCAACCTTCTGGTGCAGCTGATAGGGCATGGAGGGTAGTGATACCCTTGTCTTCAGCAGGTCAAATCGGGTTGCACGTGGGCATCAGTTCTTGATGTCTGCAACGCAGTTGGGTGCGGGCGGGGTTGACCCTGCCCGCCTTCCGAGGACAAAGGGAGTGGCGAGGACCACTCGGGAAACTGGCTAAGCGCCAGCATGTTACCGTGATGGACTCTCCAGGGCGAGTCATCGATGTTCGTTGCTGCTAGGCTACGCAGCTAACCTTGAGGATGCGATGTGCACTAGCCCTCTCTGAAGCAATACCTTCTTGGTGGTTCCGAAGAGACGAAGGGTTTGGCGACCATAGGAATGTGTTTTAGTGGGTCGAGGAGAGAGTAGTCCTGACTTTTGCTGGTGTTGTAGAAGACGGCCGTAACTCCACACTACCCTAACCTTCCTGCTAGAGTGTCTGTTGATCAGATTTTTCCTCCTATGGTTTAGAAGGAAAAAAAGGGGTTCCTTCTAGGATTATTCCAAGAATGTTTCTACGATTCTTCTTTAAGTTATCTCCTACCATTCCGCTTGGCTATCTCTTGGAATTTGCAGAGAAGTTTTCGAAGAAAGAGTTTTTTTTTCTGATCCCTAGGATTTCTCCAGAAGTTCCTTCAGCCCAGATAGCATAGCATAGCCAACCGTACACATTCTGGGGTGGCTGTCAACAGAGACGTTCAATGCGCCATAAAAATTGTCTGGAATTTGACCAACCTTTCATTAAACGAACTCTTTGATCGACACCTGGCCAGGTCCTCACGATCATCGGAGATGGGGAGGAAGTGTTGATTAGATATCTACTCAGAAGTTGTCCAAAAACTTGGGCCACTTCATAGATATCTGGAGTTTAAAAATCGGACGGGGTTTAATGAGATGCTTTTCTTGGCGTAAAAGCTTTGGAGAAATTGTCATAGATTTAGTTTAATCATTTAATCATTTACCTGGTTACCACTGAAAGAGTAAACATTAGCATTGAGCAAGTCGCACAAATTTCGTAGGTAGTACAGTTCTAGACCGCTGTTATAAGGACTACCTCCTCCCCGTCGGATACCGAAGCACAAAGATTTGAGACTAATCCCTGACTCCTCGACGTCCTGGCCACGTCCTGGCTACGGAGATTGCATCAGAAGCTCCACCAAGAGTAAATCATTGAGGAACTATTCTTGGTTTCTGTTTTTTACTTATTCGTTTATTTGGAAGGCTCGAGCGACACATGGGCATAACTGATAATTATACTGGGGTTTAACCAAGCGATCCTCTTGAAAGGTCTTCAAGCTAAAGCAACAGCAAAAAGGAGATTCGCCAAGATATTCTTTCTCAAATTCCTCCAGTAGTTCTTCCAATATTTGCACAGAATTTCCCACATAAATTCTCCCAAAATTGGTTTCCGAAACTTTCCTTAAATTCCATCGGATATTTCTTCATGAGTTCCTTCCTGGAAATCCTCCAAAAGTTTTTCTGGGATTTCATCAAAGAGCTCTTTTAATGTTTTTTTTTTTTGTACTTCAAAGAGCTGTTTTTGCCATTTTCCAGGAATTTTTTCTGTAGAAGTTCTTCTTGGTATTCATCCTGGATCTTCGATATTCTTTCATTTCCTTTACCAGCAGTTGACAGCCTATACTTGTAGCCTTCGGACGCGTTTACCGGTCTACCGTGCTTCATACCGTTAAAACGAGTGGTGTTCGGAAAAACACATTGGTAGTTGATTTTAGCGTTGTTCCAGGACGACCCGATGTTCGAAAAGTCGAACAATTTCTGGAAAACGAAATAAAATTAAATCTTTCCTACGTTAAAAGTCTCCAGTTGCACAACACGCGTAACTGTGTGTACCTTGAGATGGTGAGCAATGATATTGCGCTGCGCTATGAGAAAGCACACAATATCAAACGAGTCTTTGTTTGGAAAGACATACCTTTCAAAATACCGGTATATGTGGACAGCGAAGCAGTGACTGTCCGAGTGCATGATCTTCCCGCTTCCGTACCTCATACTACGGTAGCGGAGTTTATGAAGAAGTACGGTGATGTGTTATCTATTCAAATCAAGCACCCAATCCCATCGTATCTTTCGATAACAAATGAGATCTGCTATGTGGAACACCTAAACCAGGTCAGAACCTGTAGGCGATGCTGTAGACCAGTACACCCAAAGCAGAGATGTTTGGATGTGAGTGCACCCGAAACCCAAACAACAGCTGCCGCAGCAGCAGCAGCAGCAGCAGCAGCAAGTGTCCCATCAAGCGAACCGATATTCACCGAAGCTGATTTTCAACCGATGTGCAGTCAATCCAGCGAATCTTCCCCTGATGTGAGTGATTCTTTCATCGAGATTGTAGCAAGAAGCAGACGTGCTCTTTCCGAACACGAGACGACTACCATTTCTACGAACCAAACCGAACAGCAACTCAGGGATCACAGAGTGGCTGCGATTCGAACGTGTCTAATAAAATGTGTAAACAGTAAAATCGGCCCCGTTAAGACTTTTTGGCGCATGGGCCTACCAAATAAAGAGATTATAAAAAAAATCTTTACCAGATTCTCTAGATACCCTTCTAGGAATTTTTCCGTGCTTTATTTTTTTCTGAGAATGCTCCAAGGGATCCTTCTGGGAATCTTCCTGGAGTATGATTTGCAAATCATTTAGGAGTTTTTTTTTTCTAAAAATCCCTCAGAAATTCTTCTGGGAAACTTCCTGATATAACCGATGGGAATTTTCCAGGAGTTCTTTCAAGAAATATCTAACACAATGCTATGAGAAAATCAAAGTGACTTCTGTGCAACCAAAGCTTGCGCTGCTGTGATTTTTCTGTGTCATGTGTATTGCTTGGATTAATGAATCACTCCAAAGGTGCTGTCTGGGATTCTTTCACGTGTTCCTCAAGAAGGTCTCAGATCGAATTCCGGATCTCAGATTTAACTCCTGTAGGAATCTTCTACGCTTCACAGAAGGCATACTCAGCGGAAGTTTTTAAGGGAATTGTAGATGGCATTTCTAGAACAATCAACGAATGGAATTTCTCAACAGCATCACATATTTTTTTGCAGGAATGTGCAGAAAGAATTCCTGGAAGGCTCCTCAATGACATTTTTAAAGTTATCGGTAGATAGAATTCTGTAATGAAATCCCCAGACAAAATATTTTTTGGCAACCCCTGAAGAAAGTATTAGATGCAATTTCTGGAGGAATTTCAAGAATGAGTTTCAGGGGGAATCCCAGATGGAATTCCCCCCTCTCTCTCTCTTCTTGGCGTAACGTCCTCATTGGGACAAAGCCTGCTTCTCAGCTTAGTGTTCTATGAGCAGTTCCACAGTTATTAACTGAGAGCTTCCTCTGCCAATGACCATTTTGCATGCGTATATCGTGTGGCAGGCACGAAGATACTCTATGCCCAAGGAAGTCAAGGAAATTTCCTTTACGAAAAGATCCTGGACCGACCGGGAATCGAACCCGTCACCCTCAGCATGGTCATGCTGAATATCCGTGCGTTTACCGCCATCGGCTATATGGGTGCGTTTACCCCTCGGCTATGGAATTCCCATAGTAATCTAAATCCACAGACGAAGCTTCAGGATTATTCTAATAGTTCCTGGGCGACTTACAAAAAAATCGCTAGTCATTGCTTCAGAAGGAATCCTTACCAGGAATTTAAGTGAATCAAAAATGAAATTGTTGGAGAAATCGGCAGATGGAAGTCCTGGATTGAAATCCAACATTAAATTTCTGTAGAAATCTTCAGAAGAAAATTCCTAGGAGAACCTTCGCTGTAGCCGGGGCCCGTAGCGTAGTGGCTACACGTTCACTTCATAAGTGGATGGTCATGGGTTCGATCCCAGCCCCAGCACTTGCAATTGTTCGTCAGTTGCTCTTCCCCCCGAGAGCGGCTGACACCTGATCCTCTTCAGAGCATATGCTCTAACAGACCCGGAAACTTGGATATCGGCTAACGGCAATTCACAATGGGCCCCAATCAGACTGGAAATGGAACAAGAGCCACACAGAAACTTCGTGGTCATCATTCTACCATGGACAGGGTAGAAAAAGTGACAGCAGCGCAAAGGCTATCAGTTCGAATTAGAATAAGTAGAATTAGAATAGAATACATTTAGGCGCTGTACAAAGTGTAAGTACAGCCGCCAATTGGAATCGCTCACGCAGTGCGCTAGTGGACAAAAGAGCTGTAAATTAGGTTAAGTGGTTGAAGAATAAAAAAAAACCTTCGCTGTAGGAATCCTAGCGAGACCTCAGAACGAACACGGATGAAGTCAACCTTACACAAAACAGCTAATGAAAAAAAAACAAAAATAAATCGTTTGTCCGGCGTGATTGTTTGGTTGTTATAATCAAGACTGATCTGTAATGGTTTTTATATATCTCACACAGTACGAACAAAATCTGTAAATTTATGACGAACTGAATGTAACAAATTGACCTCCATCGTGTCCGATAGAAATTTATGTGTGATCTTAAAATTACACTGCTGATTGCTGAGCGAAAAGTGTTAATTAAGCACTGACTTTTCAGAGAAACTTTAAAAATATCTTTGTACGAGAATCGAACTCAGATCTTCCGAGTGAGAGTTCACGCCTAACCTCTCTAGGCTGTCTCACCAAGCTGAAATGGAGGCAATCAAAGATAAACATGTTCCACCATAAAAGAACAAACTGTTGTACCGCTTCGGCCACAGAGAGCGAGAGTGCAGTCTCCGCAGCGAGGCAGACGACTGAGCGTAGCTGTCCTCGTTTACGTTACTGCATGTAAATTTCAAGCGAATGTGTCTCAAAGAATGTAAACAGTACGCATGATTGGCTGATTACTGAGCGGACAGTATCTTCTCTCGGTAAATGGCTGTAATTTTGTAGCTTCTGCTATAATTTTCAGTCGATGCACCCTAAAACTAAAGTACACAGCGAATGAGTAACTTGCGAAAAGACAAAGGATTTTTCACTCATATTTGCGTACGACTGGATCAGCACAAAAAATGTGCTGATCCGGTGTTACACAAATTTGCGTGAATTTTCACACAAGTTTGCATGAAATCTTTTGTCTTTTCGATCGCTGCGTGAAAGTTACTCCTTGCTCTGTGTACATCGATCTTTCCGTGTGCTTAACTTACGTGTTGTTTAATTTTCATGATTTCTTTCTGTGCATCTACTATCGATCAGTTATTATTAGCTATACTTGTTTCACACTTAAACAATAAATTGGTTAAATTTTCCTAAAATATGTTCTTAAAAATAAGTAAAATTATACGTGAAAGGAAGCTTAATTTTTTTCACTTTTTACAGCAAGGTCCAAAAATAAGCAAAGTAGTGGAATTCAATGGAATTTGCTCGTCCTTTTCTATTTTTTTTCGTGAAAAGCCATTTTTAGTTTTTCTTTTTGCAAAAGTGAATAGTGAAGTGTTTTTAATTTTTAACTAATAATTCAAGTAGCAAGGTCAATGTCCAACTAAAATATTCATTATTTGGGGGAAAACTTTGGCAATACTTTTATGGTCATAGAGCTTGCTGACGTTTATTCACCTCTCTCTTTCAAGCATGTAGGCGGGATAGGATTTGTTTTCATCGGGAAACCTTTCCTGATGACAACAAATCCTATTCCGCCTACATGTTTGAAAGAGAAAGGTGAATAAACGTCAGCAAGCTCTATAAGAAACCAACGCAGTTAATAAGACATTCAATCTCGATTTTCAAAAAAAAACAGATTCAATTTTTAATACTCCATTTGGTATTTAAGCACCAAAAAAGCTTTAAGAGAGGATAAACAAAGGAAGCACGCAGCCATCCTCTCTCCCGTAATAGTTTTTGAGTTCGTGTGAGTGTGCTCGTCAAAGTGTCAATTCCAATCAGTTGGTGTTTATTTTTTTTTGTGTTTGTAAAATAATGGAAGGTGATCGGTCCGTTGGAATTGCGTAATGCCCGTAGGATATCGCAATCTTGTAATACCGAGGAAAAGTGGACACTATCAGAATATTCAACCGCTGTCTGTTTCCCAGATCAAAAAATCACGATTTCACCGTAAATTGCAACACAATGTTGAATTGCAGCTGGTGTAGGAGCCAACAAAATAAAACATCACGAGCAGAAGAATGCAAAAATCAGCTCTAGATTGAGTTTAAAAAAGGGCGAAAGTAACATGAGCGTATTCTCTTCATCGACTCTCTCTTCTACAAATTAAAGTGACAAGATGCAATTAGAGTAATGCGGGGCAAAAGTTCGCAGTGGGTCTTTTTTCTGAGCACGAGTTAAGAACCCAAACAAATTTGTATGGGTTCGACACATAATCAGGTCAGCAACCCGTCAATAAAAATTGGAACGATTTCGTTATGCTTTGACAGAGTAATACGAAAAAAATTGGTTTCTCGGTGTTTTGATAGAATTTTTGGACCTTCTGGAATAAGAATTTGTAGTAACAGGAAGAAGAAGAATCTCATAACCTCTTGATGTCGGAGAACTGTTATTTCATAGTAGTTCGCGAGGTGCACTCGAATAGACAATAAACTACTAGTGCTTCTTGAAGAAAGGGACATTGTTAAAACCTCGACAGTGGGGCAAAAGTTCGCACTAGATTTCTGAGTCTAGTACATCAATATAATTACAGAATCTTCGAAGCAATGATAATGTCGTATAGAAACTACTATATATGCATAATATATGTAGTATGCACCCTAAAACCGTTGCGGCAAAGCGTTTGAGTTTACTTTTGTAAGAAGATTGATTGTAAGGCATACATTATGTTCACCCATTTAAACCAATAAATGAAAAATGATTAAACAATTTTTAAAACATTTTCTCCGTTTTCCTCGTCGTGTCTTTTCGTATGTTTTTAAGGTCTTATGTTCATCTACTTTACCGGTGTCTTTCATAGCTTAGTTTGTAAATTCACAGTAATAATTCATCACCATACTGACGGGGATATGATTCGCTTACGGTCTCGTTCAACAGTTTTGCTGCATATTTGATTTTTTTTTCCATGTATTTTGTGCAATACGTATTTCTATGATTACCCCACTAAAGACTGCCCCAGAAAGTATGGACGCACCTAATCTTCAGTTGTCTGGGGTTGATCGATGGTTCTTGTTTCGGCCTATTGTTTGCCTGTTTCTGCTTACTATAGGTTCAAACGTTCTTTGCCACGATGATCATTGGAATTCGAAATGGTAACTTTTTTTTTGGTCATATGCCGCTCAGTGTAAGTTAGAAGGTTTTTTCTTGTGCTCAAATAACTCCATTACAAATAAGTTTATCCAAACGAGGGTTAGCAGAATCTTTATTTTTGACCCAATCTTTGTATATGCTCAGACATGATATCCCCACCGTATTTGCTGCTTGCTGCTTACACTGTTTTCTCACTTACTCCCTTCACATTTTGCTCATTTCCTAAGTGTCCTTTATAGCTCTGTACATAATTTGTGCACATTTTTACGATGGTGTTCTCCTAAAAGTTGATGCATTTTGAAACAAACTCTTGGAATCGCATTAACCGCTATACATATGCTGAGAGAATAGGTTGACCAACAGGATGCAGCCTACAAAAAGAACTACTAATCAATAATTTTAAAATGCCACACTCTATACAAAAGCTGGACACCAGGTCGTATTCCAGTTGGGTCGTAAAGCTAAGAACAGAAAGAAACAGATTTCATGGCTAGAGTGAAAAGACGAACATGAATTAACATGAAATAAATGAACATCACACCAATAAATTACCCTGTACAATGTGCGAACTTTTGCCCCGCCTAATGCGAAATTTTGCCCCTACTATGGGGCAAAAGTTCGCATTGGAGTACTTGTTTTAAAAATTTTATTACTAAAACTACAAAAGGAACGCGAAAAAATCTTGTACTTCGTTTTGAAGGCAACATGATAGGGACCCGTTTAACGAAGACAAACGATATTGTTTTCTTTTCGTACAATATTTATTTTGTGTAGTCTGTTAGGTGCGAACTTTTGCCCCGCATTACTCTAAGTTCAAGGATTCCTTCAAGACACATTTTCTGTGAGATTTCCCTAGCTGAAATTTCTTTAGTGGCTCATAATTTCCATGGATATTTCCCCAGAAAGTCCACAGGAAATTACTAATTGCATTCCTACGGAAATTCAACCAAAAGTTTCTCCTGGAATTCATAAAGGAATTCGTCCGAGAATTTGTCCAGAAATTCTTCGGGGAATTGCTCCGGAATTCTTCAGAGAGTTATGCCAGAAATTCCACCTGGAATTATTCAAGGAATTCTTCTAAAAAATCATCCAAAAATTCTTCTGGGAATTCGTGCAGAAATTCCTCCAGGAGTTTATTCAGAAATTCTGCCGGAAATTCCTCAAGAAATTCATTCTGGAATTTCTCCAAAAGATCTTCTAGGAATTTCTCCAGACATTTCTCGAGAATTCGCCCAGAATTTGTTCCATGAATGCATATGGACAACTCTCGCTGAGACCGGCCCACTATTTACACCTTGTCTTCAAGAATATTTAAGGTACCGATTTTCTGAAAGCCCTCGCTAAAAAGTAAGAAAAATGCATTTGGTTACTCAAATTGATGGACCCCCCGTAAGTTAGAGCCACAACCATTTTTGCAGACCCCTCGATTTTGGTCAAATGGTGGCTCATTCAAACCGTTATAACTCGAAAGTTTCTCCAAAAACCACCTCAAAACGAATTGTTGTTGAAAAGGGAAAAGATAGAGCTACTATTTACAATAATAAAAAGTTGGGTCGGCCATATTGATTTTGGCCGCCATCTTGGATTTTTATACCAAAACATTTTTTTCACCATGAGGGCAACCACCGATTTTCAAAATTTTTGCATCAATTGAAAGCTGAGGCATTTATACATAACATATCAAAAAATTAGAGATGTCTTTTTTTTCATATTAAAAGTTATCTGCAGTTTTGTAAATTAAGCCACGTTTTCTCCATACATTTCCATGCGCACCGGCAACGACATGCAACAGCATCCGAATTTACGCCTGCATGTATACACAAAGGCTCGTGCCGCAAAATTTGGCCAAATCAAAGGTTCGTTTCCGTTTTTGACTGTTTCTCATTGATGCGGGCATTGCTTTCATAACTTTTATAATGTTTTGAAAAGCTTAAACCTTCTGCTTTCCATTAGTGGACTCAGATTTTAAATTCGTGTTCGTAAACACTGCGAAATAACGCTGAGTTTATGTAAACGGCCTGCACTGGGCCCAGTGGGCAAATGTGGCATGATTTACAAAACGGCAGATAACTTTTGAAAGAAGAAAAAGACATCTCTAATGTGTTGATATGTTATGTATAAATGCCTCAGCTTTCAATTGATGCAAAGATTTTGAAAATCGGTGGTTGCCCTCATGGTGAAAAACATGTTTTTGTATAAAAATCCAAGATGGCGGCCAAAATCAATATGGCCGACCCAACTTTTTATTATTGTAAATAGTAGCTCTATCTTTCCTCTTTTCAACAACAATTCGTTTTGAGGTGGTTTTTGGAGAAACTTTCGAGTTATAACGGTTTAAGTGAGCCACCATTTGACCAAAATCGAGGGGTCTGCAAAAGTGGTTGTGGCTCTACCTAACAGGGAGTCCATCAATTTGAGTAACCAAATGCATTTTTCTTACTTTTTTAGCGAGAGCTTTCGTAAAATCGGCACCTTAAACATTTTTGAAGACAAGGTGTAAATAGTGGGCCGGTCTCAGCGAGAATTACCCATATCGAGCTCTTTCCGAGAATTTATTCAGAAATTCCTCCGGGCATTCATCCAAAAATTCCTCTGGGAATTAATCCATAAATTCATCCAGGAATTCTTCAGGGAATTTGTCCATAAATTTCTCCGGGAACTCCTCCAGAAATTCCTCCATAAAATTCTCCAAAAAATCCGTAGCAAATTCCTTCGGGATGGATGAACTCCCGTAATTCCACCAGCATTTTTTCTGGTGTTTCCTCCAGAAATTCGTCCAGAAATTCTTCTGGAAATTTAGGGTTTTTCCAGAATTCCTCCTAAAACTCCTCCGTGAATTTCTTCTGATTTTTTTACGGGAATTCCTGCAGAAGTTCTTTCAGGAATTCCTCCAGTTCCAATGGGAATTCTTCCAGAAGAAGGTGACTTTTCAGCCGTATCAATCTTGGTACTAGCAAAAACGATTTTGCATCTACATCCGAAGGTTTCGGTAATTCCGAAACCGTCGGATGTACATGTAAAACCGTTTTTGCTGCTATCAAGACTAATATGGCCGTAAAAGTTACCTTCTTGTATGCTATACAGAAATCCTCCGGGAAATTCTGGGAATTAATTAAGGAATTCTTATGTAAATTCGTCCAGCAATTCCTTTAGATTTTTTTTCGGGAATTCATCAAGCAATTCCTTCACAAACTCCTCCATAAATTTCTCCGAGAATTCTTCCGGGTATTTGTCCAGAAATTTTTACAGGAGTTCGTTCAGAAACTTTTCCGGAAATTAATCTGGAATTTACTCTAAGAATTCTTCAAGAAATTCCTTCGGGAATTCCCTCAAAAACTTCTCCAGAAATTCTTTCATAAATTTCTGCAAACATTTGGGGTTTCTTTCAGAAATTATTTCAGAACTTCACCCGAATCCGAGAATTGATCCAGCAATTCCTCCAAGATTTTTTCCCGAAAATTCGTTCTTAATTTTCCCGTGGATTCTTCCAGGAATTCCCCAAGGAATCCTCCATCATCCAGTAATTCCGGGAGGAATCGACGAGGGCATTCCTGGAGGAATCCCGGGAGAATTTCTGTCATGTACCGTCCTAGATTATAGTGATCCTCAACCACAGACAAACTGACGTAAAAACTCGCTTAATTTTCGCGAAAATTAATCTTCTTTCATCTTGATACGTTTCAACAAACACTGCGTTGCATGTACAACAACATCAGCAGATAGCGCTAGTGTGAAACGTCAAACGCAACATCTACAGATTACATCTTGCAATCTGATGCCAACCGATCCATAAAATCAACGCTGTTTCTCTATTTTGACACTATAATCTTCAAAACTTTTATTCATTTGCAAGATTAGGCACTAACACATCTTAGAGCAGAATGGAAACTATTAAAATAAATCGAAAATCAGCAGAAATACAACTGGCTGCTTCAGAGGAGTTACAAAGATGTTTCAAAGTATTTCAGGAAATATCAGAGGGACTTTAGGGGGTCTCACAGGTGCTCAGGTAAGCATCAGAGGTGAGATGAGCTTCAAGACGTTTCAAAGCGTTTCAGCGCGTTTCAGGAGATTTGCTTGATATTTGTTGTCCTTTCGAACATTACTATATTAAACATAGCCGGGGCCCGTGGCGCAATTGGTCACACTTTTGCTTCATAAGCAGATGGTCATGTGTTCGATTCCAGTCTGGCAGTTTCGGCAGTTGTTCTTTCCCCCTGAGAGCAGCTGACAATGACCCTCTTCTGAGCCCATGGCTTAAACGGACAGCCTCGTGCTCATCATTCTACCATGAAAGGGTAGAAAGTGAAAGCAGCGCAACGGAAAACAACGATATAGTAGAATTATAATAGAATACATTTAGGCGCTGTACAAAGTGTAAGTACAACATCAAATTGGAATCGCTCACGCAGTGCCCTAGTGGACAAAAGAGCTGTAAATTAGGTTAAGTGATTGAAGAATAATAAGCTTAACATGTGCCTATTCAGGGAGCATCCATTAAGAACGTCACGCTAAAATTGAGAAATTTCGAGTTTATCCTATAGGTATTGAAACTAGAATAGTAGTTGCCCTCCATAATACAAACAGCTTGAACACACCGCACCATCAACGGATGCTTTCACTCAAATAAATTTCCTAACTGAAAACCCTCGATAAAGTGCAAAGGAAATTGTCAATTGATGTTTAGCATTGCAAATTCTTCTGCTAGCAAAGTTATCCTTCGTCTCCTCGGTAAGGCTTCCTGTTTTCTACCATGATTCTAGCGGTCCATCTTGATGGCAAGAACGATAACACCTACCTATCATAAGTCATGCGATACCATTATTCGCAGTGGGTTAAAACGCGAAGATGGAATCTGGAAGATTATTTTCAACTTACTGGTGGGTCGTCTAGGAAGCTACACCGATCCATCAAAATTTTCAGTCATATTTTCTTGATTCCACGATTTCATGCGATAGAAATTAAATGTGTTGATTTTACGCTATCATTAGTCACATACTAAACAATCACAAACAAATCTGATAATTAAAATAGAGCTAGAATTAGATGAAACGTGGGTGATTAACTTTGCATTTTTAATGTACTTCCTCCGAGAGAGTTGAAACTTAAACGATGATCAGATGAGACAAATATTAACACTGCACACCGCATGCCATGTATATACCAGATACCAGCTCAAATCCAGATCGGACTTTACTGTCAAACAATGCTAGACATATTTGAAACGCAAAATTTACGATCCCTCGTAAACATATTTATTACCATCTTTGAGTTTGAGTTTGAGATTCACATATGGTGTAACCAAGCCTTTGTTTGGTTCGTGAAATAATTGAAGTGAGGATATAGATATTGAATTTATTAGTTATGCAAATATCACAGACGATACATATGCGACTATGTAGTCTATGAGTAGAGAACTGCTTTAGATATATGTCCTTCTTTTTCTCATTGATATTCCACCCCAACTGGAACGTAGCTTGCTTCTAAGCTCCAAGAATTCTATAAAAACTATAACTTTAAAGTTATGCTCTTTCGTTGACTCAGACAATATGTCTGTGTTATTTGCTGCGAAGTGGATAATAAAAATTCCATAAGTCTTTCCAGAATTTCAAAGCTTTTTTGTTAGTTGTCCATTTATGCATTCATAAATCGCATTGTGCAGACATTTTACGAACATAGCATTTTTTCTTTTTTCTTTTCCTTGACTCTTTACTCCGTAATTGGTTATATTCATATCAGAATAAGTATGGCAGCATAAACTAGCATAGATTATTTATTTTAACAAAAGATCTTTAAGCATCTAGAACGGCTAAGAGAAGCTCGCTTTCTAAGTGTAGGTACCCCACGTTTGCATATTTCCAGGAAACCAAAGGTCATTGCCATCCGATTGAATTAATTCGTTCACATATTTCATCATAACGAGATTAACATTATCCAACCACAGAAAAAAAAACATCCCAAAAACGAGGCACGTCCAAATGATGCCTATTTGTTCCTCCCAAAACGAAGCCGTCTTCTAGTTCATCATCCTCCTCATCAAGGGGCCATCAACGAAATCGGGAGAGATCTCCGCCCGGCACTTTGCTTTTGCAGACAACCTACCGACGATGACGACGATGAAGACGACCGCATGCGCATCAGAGGTCTCATCTAGATCATCCCGTCCTGGATCGACTGGTTGACGATCGACGACGACGGCTGGCTGTGGTCTGCTCATCTTCATAACTATAGCGCTTGTTTGTCAAAAGGTATAAAGTTTCAAGTGTATTTGCTTTTCTTCCACCGTGTCCCCCCACCAACACTGGGTTTGTACGGGGCCAGTCAAACAAAACAACTGTTTGAAGAATCACCTCCAAATGGGCCTGCGATGACGGTGGGGTGCAGCCGTGCTCAGACGAAGAGTAGTGGTATTTGAAGTTCTTGGGCCGGGTGAAGTCGTCATTAACATTCATTTATTCATGAAACCTCGTAAAGAACAGACTTTTTTCGGGCGATCAGTCAACTCTTTTGCGCCTGTCTTCTCGTATGGGCTATGGGCTCATCCGTCCGTTGTTCGTTGGTCGTTAGTTATTTCGTTAGGTTGCTATATGATGGACAAGAGCTCCGCCGAAGAGGTGATTAGAACGCAGATATGGCGCTTTCGGAACCGTCCAACGAAGGAACTGTGGCCGGTTGGCACTCCGCAGACTTAAAAAGTACATGGTCGTGATGTTAATTTGCGCCTCAACAAGCGCTTCCCGCCCATAAATAATAATTAAAATGTTAATACCAGACGTTGACATCGTCCGGTGTGGTGGGACATGTGGTCGCCGGCTCATCAAGTGAGGCCATGTAAAGGCCCGTAGGAGGATCGCAGCACGGGTGAAAGACAATTTGGAGCAACCTGCCAGAATTCTCTTCGGGAATCCTCAGGCCTAAGAGGAGGTGTCGTGTGGTGTGTGAAAACTTTCAATGAATTTTGATTATCTGATTAGTATGCGTTATTGACGACAATGGCAGGGAGAAGTTTTGTTTCGTGATTTGATTTCATGGTCGTGATCATTACGATCACTTCAAGTGGAAGAATGGCTCACTGAGGTTATGTGGCACATAAAATATGAATATTATTGCTGGAACGGCTATAAAGAATCAAAACGATGGCTTCTTTGTGTGTCAATCATATCTCGAAAGAAAAGTTCAGTCGAATCATTTCTCAGCTGATTGTTAGTTTAAAAATAATGCAGATTATGCTGATTAATCCCTCTGTCAAATTTTCTCCAATCTACATCTATAATAAGCTAAGCCTAAAAGAGACTTGTACGATAGTTCATGGTAAAATGTTTTACTAGGCAGAGCTTGCAGCTGATGATCCGCGAATTCCATCAGAAATACGTAACTTAACCTCCTTGCTCCATGCCACACTTGTCAGGTGCCGACCAAACCCGACATCGAAAATCTATCGAATAGTGGATTTCTAATTAAATGAATTCTGAAGCCTCAACAGTGACTTCCGCTGGCATTTTCATACTTTAAATAACGCTGAAAGTAAGTAAAATGCTATTAAGAACATCAGATATGCTGACAGCGTACTTTTTTCGACGCTATGTTTGGTGCGGAACCAATGTTTTCACTAAAAGCAAATCTATAGTTATAACATTGATCAAATTGAAACGATTTGACACCGGGAGTAGTTGCTCGGTCCCAGACGGGGACTGGCCTAAGCCCCAAGCGGCTGGTCTTAGGCCAACGGCCGCTTCCGGGGTGGGCACACAAGTCCGTCTTCTATCTCCCGGTTCCCAGGGCGTATTAGTAGGGGAGAGCTTCGGATGTGGGAGTCCTAAAATTAATGATTGAAATGAACTTACGGTTTATTGATATTCCTCAACGGCGGGCGGTGATGGTTATGACGGGGTGACAGTGGTATCCAACCACCACAGGTTACCGTAGAGGGTCGCATAGTAGATTGGGCCGGGCGACACACGTGGACGCCGGTTTCGAACCAGCTTCGATATTTGGACGTGCGGGTAGACCGGAACTTGGTGGTGACCCGCGGGACGGCTTCGGGCGTCACGGATCGGCGGCCTTAACCACGGGATGGCGGTTGATTTCGTGAGAGGCGAAGCGGTGGTGATGCGACGTTGTTCGACAGGAGATGTGTGGTACCTTCAAACACAGAGAACAGACATCCAGGCTAGAACAAATTACAATCGGAAAGTTGTGTAAGGATTTGAATCTTTACTTGAGTAAGGTTGCAAACCAATACACGATGACAACACTAACTCCACCATACACCATATTGCCACAGTCAGTGGTGAATTGAAACATTTCAAGTGGTGAATTAAATTAGTATGGGAAATTCACCGATTGCAGCGCCGCGCTATTGCCACTTGTGTTGCCGATTTCAAATTCCTTACACAGTTTCGGAACTGGACTTGGATGTCTGTTCTCTGTGCTTCAAATGAGTTGGCGGATGCCTGCTGACTCGGGTGGCTGCAGCGGTCGTATTGGACCACCGAAAGGCTTGGTTTGATGGTTTCGGACTCGGCGGGCGATCCCGTGGAATGCAAAGGAGTAGCGGACAGGTCCTAGGTCCAGCTTAGCTGACTATTTCGCCACGTGGCCGGGCTTGGATGGGGTTGACAGCCTGGTTGAAAATTATTCCTGGTGGATCCGAGCTTCGCTGATCTGCCGCTTCCACAATTCCACACTTGTCACCGATCAGACCGTCGTAATCTGATATCGTGTCTCCCGGAGTAACTTTCACGCGACCGGTGTTAACCTTCACATACCCGACCTCCGATAACTCATTTTGAAAATGCTGGCATTTTTTTCGTCAATTTTCATCCGTTTTTTCTTAAGTCGCCCTTAATCGATCATAAATTGGTCCAAGTTTATTACACTCAAGTGGTCATGTAATACCCGGAACCATTCCGGAGATATTCTGGATTGTACTGGGGTCAGGGGGCGGGGGATTTGTCTGTTTTGCTAAATGACCAAAAGTGATTATTTCGTGTGTTATTGTGTTTGAGAGGCCCTCACGGAACCTGTTTCAGGTGTTCCGGAGCGGCCATATCAGTTGCTTCATACTTTAGGCAATTTTTTCAGCCCCATTCTATTGAAATCATGAAGTTTGATACATCGCACGGCACGTTTTAGTTGCAAACAGGCTTTCCAAATGTACATCCTTCTCGCAACAGCCCGCGCAAGGCTGAATTGACACTCTCTTATGTGTGCAGACCATCTCTCGTTACCGTGTGCAACACCATCAGTGAGAAATGTATGTATCGCCAACAGCACGCATGAGCGAAAGATGTATTGAAACAGCCGCTGCTTCGGCTGCTTGCCTGACAGTTGCATGCTCGAGCAGGGTTGCCATTATGCCAGATTTATCTGGCACAGCCAGATTTTTGATTGCCGAAAAGACAAAAAGAGAAACCTGCTGTTTTGCCAGATTGTTGTAAATTTTGACAGATTTACTTAATTCTATGAATCAGTTACAAGAATGTTAAATATAAATTCTGTCATCCATTCATGGAGACGATATTGTCTATCCGGTTGGAAGGAAGACAGACATTGAATCAAAAACTGCAATTTTCTTGGTCCATAAGTGTCGCAACTGTTTCGCATCTAGTGCGCTGTGTTGCTGACAACAACGGGAAGGATGCGCACTACTTTTAACATGATTCAAAAACGTCGCGAGTTTGGTCGCGTCGCGACTTGATTGTGCGACGTCCGGTTTGGTGGCGGCCCGACAATATGTGATTGATTTCATGTTTATTATTCCAGTTGTGATATCAAGAGTGTTGTTGTTTTGAAATTGTGTTACTTGCGAAACTTAGAAAAATAAATTTGAACTTTTAGTGGCTACGCAGTCTTTATTCTTGAAACGGGTTTATTATCTACCCAACGTTTCGGCACTTAGGGATGGTGCCTTCATCAGGGGGAAAATAATGTTCTCGTTTCGTCTCTCGTGTTTCGGCTAACTTTAACTGTCCTGACTCTAATTGTTTGGTACATGACTCAATAACACTTCGGTGAACTTATGTGGACTTTTTGCTAATGGCAGAATTGCGCCATTAGCAAAAAGTCCACATAAGTTCACCGAAGTGTTATTGAGTCATGTACCAAACAATTAGAGTCAGGACAGTTAAAGTTAGCCGAAACACGAGAGACGAAACGAGAACATTATTTTCCCCCTGATGAAGGCACCATCCCTAAGTGCCGAAACGTTGGGTAGATAATAAACCCGTTTCAAGAATAAAGACTGCGTAGCCACTAAAAGTTCAAAGTTAAGAATTTCAGTCGATCCTTGAAAGTAATAGAAAAATAAATATTTATCAAATTTTGATATAATTTTGTTATGGCAAGAACTGCCAGATTTTGCCAGATTTTCGTTTTCAAATTTGCCAGATATTTTAAAAAAAGTAGTGGCAACCCTGTACTCGAGTCGTATCGAGCCGAGTGGGAAACGTCGTGAGTATTGTTGGCCGCATGGCGATGACAATCTTCGGCTAACCAAGCCGGCTGTCGCGTAAAGGGTGTCATAGACTGTGACGGGAGCACATGGCTTAACGCTTAAAGTTATTCACAAAATATGTGCTCAATAAATATTTTTTTACAAACATGATATGCCTTTCACAAGATGCCCCAAGGGCGAAAAGAAGTTTGTGCCAGCGTTTGTCAAAATTGTAATCTGGCTAAACTATACCACTGATGTGAGATTCAACTCTCTTTTATATTGAAAACATAGCAGTGTATTTCACATGCCAATAAAAAATAATGCTTTGCAAAATACTCTACTAGAATAATGTCGAATTCGTTTATTTGCACCGCCTGCACCGCTTTGCCACCGGGTGTAGCAAACTTGCACCGAAACCGTTCGTTTATTCGCAGGTACTGTTCTGTTTTGACACCCGATTGGCACCGGTGCAAGAAAATGCTACACCCAGTTTGAGCGCGGTGTAGCAGGTACAAAGCTAGTTTTACTAATGTCGAATTCGTTTATTCCCGACGGTGCACTGCACCGGTGTAGCAATTGACACCGGAAAAACGAACGGTTTCGGTGCAATTTGTTGACAGCTTATGATGGTATTAGTAAGAGCGTCAATGAAAATAATGAAAAATATCGAAAATAAACATAATCAATGTTTGCATGATTCAGTGATGAACAAAATTATTCCAATTTATTTATATAATATTTTTTACTTCCGATATCAAATTAAACAATTTTAAAAGTTTTCAGTAATCCACTTGTACATGATAAACTTGTAATGATCAATTGTCTGTGGATCAATGATACTTAAAAATTATTATCCAACGTTTTAATACTCTTTTGTAATTAAAAGCAATTTTACAGAGTTTAAACATTTTCGTTGGCCAATAAAAAAAATGCTAACATACAATTTTAAACGATCTACGTACACAAATTTAACACTTAAAGTGTTAAAGGCAGTTCAATAGAAAACGGTTAGCTACAACGTAAAAGGAAAAAAAGTTAATGCTTTTTAAAACATAATGTTATTCAAACGCAACTCATTTTAAAAACGCTTTAACCATCCTTTTGTGGCATTTGTTTGACTTTCAATGTATTTGAAAAATTCAATATTTGCTGGAAAAAATTGAATTTACGGTTTTCGAAATTTTCTGTAGCTGCAAAATGTTACTTCAGTAATATTTTAGTCCAATTTGAATTAAAAGATTTTTATTTTTTTCTCGGCTTATCAAAATTTTATTACGTCAAAATTATTCATAAATAACAGATCACCCTGGGACAGAAAATTCTAATGTTAAAAATATTTCATATTTATCATTAAAATCAATGGGAATAACATATCTTTTTCTAACTGGAAAATCCGCGTTTATACATTCCTAACCGTCGCTAACCGCTGCTAACTGAGCAGCAGTTAGACGCGGTTAACGACGGTTAGCAACGGATAAAATTTATCTTTATTTATTTAATATGCATTTTTTTTCGGTTAGCAAAGGAAGTGTCATTTTCCCTGATTGAAATACATCCTCATATTTGCGATAACAAAAAAAAAAAAAATAGTGATGGGAAAAGTGTGGGTTGTAGCAACTTTTTGAAATTTCATTTCACCAATATTTGAAGATTCCTCAGAACAGCACAGATTTGCTGTTCGGAAAACCACGATACAAGTTCAGCGATATGTATGTATTGGTAAAACTAGCTTTGTACCTGCTACACCGAGCTCAATCTGGGTGTAGCATTTTCTTGCACCGGTGCCAATCGAGTGTCAAAATGGAACAGTACCTGCGAATAAACGAACGGTTTCGGTGCAAGTTTGCTACACCCGGTGGGAAAGCGGTGCAGGCGGTGCAAATAAACGAATTCGACATAATACATGCATATCGCTGAACTTGTATCGTGGTTTTGTTTTGGTAGGAAAGATGATTTTCTCTTCGGCATTAGGTAAACATTTTTCTTGGATATTCATTCAACAGCAAATCTGTGCGTTTAAAAATTATTTAAACTTGATAGATGATTATCACGTCTTTCAATCAACTTCTGAGGAATCTTCAAAATTTATCGGTAACATGAAATTTCGAAGAGTTGATTCAACGTATATTTTTCCCATTACTATTTTTTTATTATCGCGAATAAGTGAATTACTTTTAATGATTTTAATCATTAGAATTTTCTGTCGCATGGTGATCTATTTATTATGAAAAAAATTGACGTAATAAAGTTTTGATAAGCCCAGAATAGAATAAAAATCTATTCATTCAAATTGGACTGGAATATTACTGATGTAACGTTTTGTGGAAACAGTTTCAAAAACCGTAAATTCTTTTTTTTTTTTACAACAAATATTGAATTTTTGAATTACATCGAAAGTTAAACAAATGTCGTTAAAAGATGGTTAAAGCGTTTTTAATATGAGTTGCGTTTCAATAACGTTATGTTCTAATAAGCATTTATTATTTTTTTCTTTTTACGATGTAGCTATACGTTTACTATTGAACTGCCTTTAACATTTTTTGTGTTAAATTTGTGCACGTAGATTGTTTACAATTGTATGTTAGCATCCTTTTTTATTGGGCAACGGAAATTGTTAAATTCTAAAAAGTTGCTTTTTATTGAAAAATTATGATATTCCGAGAATTTAAAGAAGATAAATAATGTAGGAGTGTTAAAACATTGGATAACAATTTTCAAGTAACATTTATTATTAAAAGTTTATCATGTACAAGTGGATTACTGAAAACTTTTAAAATTGTTAAATTGGATATAGAAAGTAAAAAATAAAAATAAATAAAAATAATTTTGTTCATCACGGAAATCATGAAAACATTGATTATGTTTATTTTTGATATCCTTTATTGTTTTCATTGACGCTCTCACGCGCTCTTACAAATACCACCGAAACCGTTCGTTTTTCCGGTGTCAATTGCTACACCGGTGCAGTGCACCGTCGGGAATAAACGAATTCGACATAAGACTTACAGGTACATATTCTCTATTTGAAAAAATACATAATACATGAAACGCGTCGATAATTTTGAGCGTGGGATATACCACGATACTCGACACGTTCAACAGAAGTAAAATGCTCGGGCCGAGCGCAGCGATTTTCGTCACTTCGTGTCCAGCCAACGAGAGACGGTTTGGGTGAGAGCCGAGGTTGCCATCGGCGAACGAACGCACAGCGAAAGCAGACGATGTGAGCAGTTCGCGACAGTGATGTTGTAGGTCGCATGAGTTTTATTCTGTGGGCTGTCATGAACCATGCATTCACAAGGCTGTCGTGGGAATAAGAGTGTGACAGCCATCAAAATGCTATCATGATGCGGTACTTTTGGGAAGCCTGGTTGCAAACCAGAAATGTCGCCGATGTCACCCCCGTGGAATCTATGCTAGATGTTCCGGGGTGGCCATATTAGTTGATACAGACTTCAGAGTATCGTTTCTGACTCAGTCATCCAGTTATCGCTCAACTTTCGAGTCAAGCGCACGTATTTTTTCGATCGCTTGCCTACGGAAGTCGAAAACTTCCATATCTCTCGGTATTTATTCGGTCGATTACAAAACCACTCGTTCTCCCCTGCGGTTCTTTTCGTGTTATCGCCTAGTTCAGTGCGGTCTCCGTTGCCAAAAGGCAGCGGCGCGAGAATACATTCCGCATAGATTATGTGAGAATTCCTGGGAAACTGTCCTATGAGGAACTGCATCATTTCGTCGGTGAAGTGCTCGGCATGAAACGCGAGGATGTGCTACGTTTGCAGTGCAGTAAATATCTCACTTGCGCGTTCGTGAAAGCTAGCAGCCTCGACGTGGCTGAACGCGTCGTGCGTGAAAACGACGGTAAACATGAAATAGAAGTGGACAAGAAGAAGTATCCCCTTCGCTTCTCTCTAAAATAAAAACTCTCATTTTTGAGTAGCGCCCATGCCGCACAGGAACTGTGTTGGAAACACACATTTTTTTAAATTGCTCGTACGCTCACATTTTTGCAAAATATCAATATTTTTCGGTATTTGAAGGTGGTTTATAAACCCAGTGAGGTTGCCATGTCGAAATTATTGCAAAATACATGCTCATGTGAGCGTACGAGCAATTTAAAAAAAATGTGTGTTTCCAACACAGTCATGTGCGGCATTGATGTTTACTAAAAATGTGCAGGCCGAACACATTTTTGAGTGTAGCCGTTTTTGCGTGTTGTGGATGGAAGATGGGGGGGTTGACGTGAAACTACACGATTTGTCTGAAGATGTCCGTGACGAATTAATCATTGAATTCATGAAGCAGTACGGAGAAATAATTTCTATCCGAGAGCTGTTGTGGGATTCTAAGTACCAATTCGGACAAATTTCGACAGGAATACGCGTAGTTCGCATGGTCATCAAAAAGAACATTCCGAATATCGTCACAATCGATTCTGAAACCACGTGCACCTCGTACAATGGCCAGTTGCAGACATGCAAGCTTTGTAACGAGCTCGTCCACAATGGGATCACGTGTATTCAAAACAAGAAGCTTCTTCTGCAAAAGCTACAAGCAGAAAAGAGCTCCTTTGTCAGCGTAGTCAAGCAGTCAGCTACCACAAACGAGAATGCATCCAACAAACCACGCCGTCCGATGTTGAAGCCAACAGCCGGTCAACAACCCCCAAAGCCAGGTTCGTCGATCTCTCGAATGCCACCGACAACACCGAACGAGTTGATGCCTCCTCCGGTGTTCACAAAACTTCCAGTTCCAGCAATACACGCGGAATCCGAGTTCCCCGCGTTGTGTTCACAACACCATCCAACTACAAACAACCACAACCAACTCCGTTCCGACGGGCATGACACCGATAGCTCAACGACCTCCACCAGCAGCAGACAACTACGCAGCCGGGCCGGTAAGAAGATGCGGCCAAACGAAGAGAACTACTCCAACGACGAGAACTAGTGTGATGAATTCGCTTAGCTATAATATAGCCACGATAAACATCAACACTATTACAAGTGAAACCAAACTCAACACCATACGAACATTTATACGCACACACGACCTGGATATCATCTTTCTCCAAGAAGTCGAGAATGAAGAACTCACCATACCCGGCTACAACGTAGTCTGTAATGTGGATTACGCCAGAAGGGGTACTGCGATAGCAGTAAAACAACACATAAAATTCTCACACGTCGAGAAAAGTCTCTATGGTCATCTGATTGCATTGAGAATCCACAGCACAACGTTGTGTAGCTGTTACGCTCATAGCGGCACAAATCACAGGGCTGACAGAGAACATCTTTTCAATCAAACCCTCGCATACTACCTTCGGTACAACACCCCCCACACAATACCCCCCACAGGAGACTTCAATTCCGTCATCCGGCAATGCGATGCATCTGGGAATAACCATAGTCCGCCGCTTCAACGGGCAGTACAACAACTGCAGTTGGTAGATGCATGGGAAAAATTCCGGGGCAATACCCCTGGTCCAACGCACATTACACACAACTTAACGTCTCGTCTCGATCGGATTTACACCAGCACAAGCCTGCGTTCTCAACTAAGGTTCACAGACACACACGTCTGCTGTTTCTCGGACCACAAGGCTGTCACGCTACGTTTATGCCTCCCAAACCTAGGAAAAGAACCCGGACGTGGATTTTGGACACTTCGGTCACACATACTAACAAACGAGCACGTTGAAGAATTCCGTTCACGGTGGCAGTATTGGACGCGTCAAAGACGCCACTACCCAACGTGGATGACGTGGTTGATCACCTTCGTAAAACCCAAAATCAAGTCATTTTTTCGATGGAAGTCTAAGCTAGCCCACGATAATTTCAAATGCGAGTTCCAACGACTCTACGGCGATCTCCGGCAGGCATACGATAGCTATTACCACGACCCAACTGTTCTCCCTATCATCAATCGCGTAAAGGGCAAAATGCTTGCTTTACAACGTGAATACACCCGAACTTTCATTCGGATCAACGAACCGCACATCGCCGGTGAAGCACTGTCGGTTTACCAACTGGGAGAACGAAAACGAAAAAGAACCACCATAACAATCCTCCGAGGAGAAGAAAACGTATCCTATGACACCTCCGAATCCATTGAACAACACCTGTTTGTGTATTTTCAACGCCTCTACTCCGAAAACGAAGACCACGTCGCAGATAACACATTCGAAGTCGAACGAGCAGTACCTGAAAATGACGAAACGAACGCCGCCTGCACGGAAGAAATCAACACAACCGAAATTCTCACGGCAATCCGCAGCGCTGCTCGCCGAAAATCCCCTGGAAACGACGGTATCCCAAACGAGTTCTACGTGCGAATGTTCGATGTTATACATCGAGAACTCAATCTAATACTCAACGAAGCACAACGCTTCCCGCCCAAGTTCGTAAACGAAGTAATCGTCCTCGTCAAGAAGAGAGGGGGCGACGACACAGCAAAATCATAGGCTAGAGGAACTGGTTCACCTAGCGGGAATGAGGATGAAGCATCTGCCACTTCTAGCATTTTTTTTGTATGAAGATCTACTTTTTCTTTGACAGATGCTTCATCCTCATTCACGCTAGGTGAACCAGTTCCTCTAGTCTATATAGGTCGATCTCACTTCTAAACAGTGATTACAAAATCTTCTCTCGAATTCTCAAATCTAGACTTGAGAAAGTCAGCCAGATGCATCGCATCATCAACAGTGCCCAAAAATGTGCGAACTCACCCCACAACATCTCTCAAGCAACACTCTCTCTGAAAGACCGCCTGGCACAGCTCCTCTCCTCTTCTTGGCGTAACGTCCTCACTGGGACAAAGCCTGCTTCTCAGCTTAGTGTTCTATGAGCACTTCCACAGTTATTAACTGAGAGCTTCCTCTGCCAATGACCATTTTGCATGTGTATATCGTGTGGCAGGCACGAAGATACTCTATGCCCAAGGAAGTCAAGGAAATTTCCTTTACGAAAAGATCCTGGACCGACCGGGAATCGAACCCGTCACCCTCAGCATGGTCATGCTGAATACCCGTGCGTTTACCGCCTCGGCTATATGGGCCTTGGCACAGCTGATCCAGCTAAAACAGAGAGCGAAGTTGATCAGTTTTGATTTCGACCACGCGTTTGATCGGGTCCGCCACTCATTTCTACATCGGACCATGTGCTCGCTCGGCATCAACCAAGACTTCGTTTCCCTGCTCGCCCACATTTCCAGACTTTCATCGTCACGCTTGCTAGTGAACGGTCATCTGTCAGCTGCTTTCCCGATCGAACGTTCGGTTCGGCAAGGAGATCCGATGTCCAGCCTTCTGTTTGTTCTCTACCTGCACCCGCTCATCAACAAGCTAGTACAAGTCAACGGCAACAATCTCGTCGTTGCGTACGCGGATATCTCCATAATATCAACCACACCCTAAAACTAAAGTACACAGCGAATGAGTAACTTGCGAAAAGACAAAGGATTTTTCACTCATATTTGCGTACGACTGGATCAGCACAAAAAATGTGCTGATCCGGTGTTACACAAATTTGCGTGAATTTTCACACAAGTTTGCATGAAATCTTTTGTCTTTTCGATCGCTGCGTGAAAGTTACTCCTTGCTCTGTGTACATCGATCTTTCCGTGCACTTCAAAAATATGGTACCTCTTTTCAGTTCTACCGCCGTCTGCAATCCACACAGCAAAGCTAACGAAAACGATGGGAACGTTCCTTTGGCGAGGAATACCAACCCGCATCCCAATGCTCCAACTAGCACGATCGAGAGATTTTTTTGTTTTTATTTTTGCGTATTTTAACTTAGATGCTACTTCTACACTCAATCGAGAGAAAAGGGTGGCCTAAAATTACAACTTTTGTCAATGAAATGCAGAGCTTTACTGTTGAACCGTCATATCAGAGAGATCAGCTGTATGCCGTACTACCGTTCTTTTTTGGTGCCAGCAGCAAACGCCCCTGCTACGTGTCCCGCGGATCTACCCGATGTGAAGGCAATGCGACAGTTAAAAAATCCAATTCCTCCACAAACACTGTACAATCCGACTACGGAAATCATCCACCGGTTTCTCCTATAGCAGACCGACGAACCCAAAGTACAAACGGCAAACCCTAATGCACGCTGGAACAGAATTTGGCGTAATATCGCTGCACCACACTTGTCTTCACAACAGAAAAGCAACTTGTTCATGATAGTGAATGAAAAAGTAGGGTCTTGTACCATTTGGGCAGGTGTACCTATTTTGAGTACTTGCCGCTACAACTAAGTCAATTTCAAATTAATAGGACAGATCGGTGAAGTACTAGATTTGTAGTAATGAGCTGAATTTTAGTATGGTGAGAAGGTCAATTCTCCGTTTCTGCAATGAAATGGTGCAAAAAGTGTGGGTATTATGATTCCTTGCCTAATTTGATGCTGTTTGAGCAAAACTTTGGACAACAGCGTTGTTGTTTTCTCTATTTCTTGCAACATAAACAACATAGTTATCCAAAGTTTTGCTCAAACAGTATCAAATTAGGCAAGGAATCATAATACCCACGCTTTTTGCACCATTTCATTGCAGAAACGGAGGATTGACCTTCTCACCATACTAAAATTCAGCTCATTACTACAAATCTAGTACTACACCGAACGTGCCCCATTGATTTGAAATTTTGTATAGAGTTAGGCACGTACAGTATCTAAGTCTGTACAAAAACTCAAATTAATCGGTTTGAAATTGACTTAGTTATAGCGGTAAGTGCCCAAAATAGGTACACCTGCCCAAATGGTACAATACCCTATCGCATCGCAAACTTTACCACACCATCGGGAGAGCTGAAACCGACAAATGCATCCACTGTAATGGTGTAGTTGAAACAGTTCAACATAAATTCAACGAATGCCCACAAGTCGCACAAGCATGGCTTCTTCTTCAACGCAAGATAGCAACAATCATTCCTGGAAGACGACAACCCGATTTCAACGACCTCTTAAGACCATCCCTGGACAACTTTTTCCCAACCCAGAGAATAAGGATTCTCAAATTATTCAGCGCATACATCTCTTTCATTAGTAATGTTAATGGTAGAGTAGATGTACAGTCCTTAGATTTTTTCTTGCAATGTGAAATTTAAATGGTTACTATGTAATAACTAATTTTTAATCACCTTGATCGTGATACTTTTACAAAAAAAAAAGTCATGCGAAATCATGAAGTTTGACATGTCGCACGACATGTTTTGGATGAAAACCAGAAGTGGCCCCAATGAGGCCCCCGCGGAGCCTGTCACGGTGATCCGGATGGGTCAACTTATTTAAATCTTTTCTGGAAGAATCTCTGAAGATACTGCTGAAGGAATCTCTCGAAGAATTTTTGAAGGAATTCCTCTAGGATCTCCTGGAGGAATTGCCAGAGGAATCCCTGGGAAAATTTCTGGAAGAATTTCTGGGGTAATAAGCCCCTATAATCCTATCTAGATTTTTGTTTTAAATCCCAAAATATGGTTCAAGAGAACATATTTACTCATTTATTAACGTTTTTATTGGCCGTTTTAGAAAATATCTAATTTTTTAGTTTTATTTTGTAACACTCCTAGCATATAACACGTACTTTTAAAGTTTTTTTCACCGTGTATATCGGATAGGAACATTTTTGAATCCTCTCGGTGGATGCTGCCGTCAAAGCATGGCGAATTGGCAATATGAAAGTCGGATGGTCGCAGAACGTTCACTACGTGTTTCTCAGCAACCGGAGATATGCTTCAAATGCCAGAAGTTTGGACATCTGGCGTGAACCTGCCGGGGACCAGATAGATGGAAACTGTGCAGGAGATGCGAAAAGGATGGCCATATTGGCCATAAAATACAAGAATGTGAGAAGCAACCAAAGTACATCATCTGTGAAAATGAAGGTCACAGGGACAACTTCTTTGGTGGCCCAAAGCGTTTAGCGTTCAAATAGGGTATTGGTTCCCTTATTAAGCATGTGGCTCCCATTTTCATCCCACGAAAAACAAAGGATTGAAGCGCTGTTTGTTTTGTTTCTTATTTTTGTATTTTTTGTTAGAAGTGAGCACCCATGAAAACAAAAAGAACGGAGTCAATCGGTGCCGTAATCGCTTGTTTTCGAATAGGATGAAAATGGGAGCATGAGATTACTGATGGCACACATACCCTAGGCAATGTCCGGTATCCGAAATTGGGAACTGGGTAGCGGATGAAGCTGGAACCGCGGCGATTTGAACGGTTGTTGGTAAATATCTCCCACAGGAAGTTGTGTATCGCGTATCAGAGGTCAATGGCGTCTACATACGTAGCTGCTACGCACCCCCTAGCTGGATGATAGATCGCACATAGGCGTGAATGGACCAAATTCCTGGCCATAAGTCGATTTTTTTTTCGTGGTTTTCCAAAGCCTAATATTTTTTTAAGATATATGAAGTATTGCTTCATCATGTAGCAATCAATAAAATACATTAGGATGCATATTTTTTCCAGAACAAATGCCGGGATTTGACGATTTTCACTACTGTTTTTTTTTTTTTTTTCATTTGCATCATAACTCATCGGAAGTACTTTAATTATCGAAATATCGACAGTTCAAAAAATAACTGAGTATGTAACACAGTTCTCCTGATAGAGATGTATCAGTTAAACAAAAAACTACACCTGGTTTTATTTATTTTGCTCTGTTACAGAAGAGTTTTCAAAATAATGTTTTTGTCAATTTTTAATCATTTTCAGTATTCAAAAAGTTTTTAGATTCTGCAGCATTCCGCGATCTGGACAAAATTACAATAAAATAAAATGCATATCCTTTGTGAATCGCAAGAGAACGGGTACCAGAAAGTACCAGACGAAAAAATAAATCATTTTGAAATTTACACCTTTTCAGTTTTTAGTTTCAATTTGGGTTTAATTTTAAATAAACAACTTCGTTTCGACTACTTTTTCAATGAAGGGTCACTTATTCTCGGTAGATAGATCATAGCAGAATACAAATCTGATCTTGTATCTCTTAACAAAATGTGTCAAATAGATTCAATTTAGTAAATTTGGGAAGAAATCTCCATACACCGGTAAACGCCTAAATGTATGCAATGTAGTTGTAAGCAAATGTAGCTAGAACTGTTGTGTTCAAAGTTTGTTTATAAATAAAACAAAAACAACTCAAATAAAGTGCTTACTATTTGTAGCATGTAATGATATGTTGATGCACCGCTAAGAATATATTTTCAGAAGGATATTGTTTTTATATCTAAACTCATTGACTTTTTCACTCAGTATTCCACAAACTTACTTTTATGTTTAGAATTATGTTAAAATTCCATTAAAATTCCATGCTTAAATATAAAAATTCAAACTGATATATTCCACACGGTTTCTATCATCATCTTCATACTCCTAAAATTTCAATCCGTGATTAAATTTTGAGTTTTAATGCGTTTTTCTGGACCCTATAAAAGTTACCCCAAAATGAAAATGTGATTCTCAAAAATATCTAGAAAAAGGCACTGTTGAGTGTAATAATTGTACAACCCAAATGCATGTCTAGTATGGTAGAAATAGTGTTGTGTAGAGTCTCTCAATTTGTGCAATAGTTGTCCTTGTCTCTCCATGTATCTGTGTATTGCATCAAATTACCGATATCACCCGAACCCGAAGACGATTAGGGCTAGCTAGGCGACAACCATCAACAGCTAATTGGCTTTTGACCACCGCACGATACGGTCGTTTGATTAAGTCCGTGTCTTTTTATACAGTGCCGTCCGAGTGTCCCGAAGTTCCCCGTTTTCCGTGGCCACAGTCCTCGCCGCGTGTGCAGCTATTTCGAAGAGTGAACATATAAAAGTGGTCCTTCGAACCGGATTTGTCCCGGATGTGACCCGTGGATCTGTGCTGGACGATTGAAAGTTCGGTGAAGTGACCACAGAAAACGTGGAACTCGGTCGGGTGTGCATGGGCATTGTGTGATTGTGAAATGGACGCTGGACATTGTGTGCGCTTTGTGAACGTGAACTATTGAATGCGAACAATTACCAATTGAAATTGGACACTGAAAAAGAAATTGAGCTTGTGCATGAGAAGAATTTGCATGATTGTGAAGAAAGAGTGGTCTGCGGACAAAATGAAAGCGTACAGAGAGTGGGGAATCGTGCTGTGAAGGTCTAAAGCCTGCGGTGTTGTGCGCCATTGAAGAATACCAGCTGGATCGCCGCGTGGTTTGATCGCTGATGCATGTATGCCCTTCATGCTTTTCAGGTCGGTCCTAATTGGAATTGGTAAGCGTTAGAAATCATAAGATCGTGCAAGTGGGTGCGTTGTTTCCGGGAGTGAAGCCTAGCCAACAATGGCCGCCGAGAAGAAAATTCTTTTGTCCTCCTATTTTCGCATGATGGACAGCATTAAGTCCCGTGCGGAAAAATTGCTCATTTTTGTGCGTTCTTTTGATTCCGAGAAGCAAGACAAGTCTCTTCTCGAAGACAAGCTACAGTCAGTAAATGAAATGCGTTCCTATTTCCATGAGACAGAAGTGAAGTTGTACGGGTTGCTCAAGGAAGATGAGGTCGAAGATTGGCAAATGACTAGTAAGGGGATAGAAGACACGCTCGACGAAATCCGCCATCTTATCCGTAGCAAACTCCGTGACATAGATCCCCCAAAGCCAGTGTCAGCCCAAGTTTCCAGTGCAACTAGCTAAGGTTCCTATCCCAAATTGCCAGACATTCCCCTTCCCCGGTTCAATGGCCAACTCGAAGATTGGATTAGCTTCAAGAACCAGTTCAATGCCCTTGTGAAGCGTCGTGAAGGTCTTTCGGAAAGTGAGAAGTTGTTCTACCTCAAAGCCGCCATACAAGATGGTGCCGCGCGCCATGTTCAGTCATCCGAGGATTCCTTCGCGTCCCTTTGGAAGGCTCTTTGTTCGGAGTTTGAGAACAAAAGGATCTTAGTCGACAAGCATATTGCCCAATTGTTCCATGTGAAACCCATTCTCCGCGAATCTGGTTCAGCCTTGCGAAATTTGCTAAATGACGTCACGCGTAACATTCGAGCCTTAGTCAACCTCGAATTAAAACTAGAACCTCTTTCGGAGCAATTTCTGATCCACTTAGTCTGCACTCGCCTTGATGCTCGCACTCGGAAGGATTTTGAGCTGCAATTGACCGACAACGCCCTGCCATCCTGGGATAAGTTGTTGGACTTCCTACAATCTCGCTGCCGCTGTCTGGAAAACATCGAACAAGATGGAAAGGATACTGCGTCAAATCAGTCCTCGCGTCTACGACCAGAACGCTCTGGGTCTCATGTAATGAGAACCATTCCCGAAAATGTATACACCCAAAAACCCAGCTTCGGTAACGTCACCTGTTTCGTTTGCAAAGGTACACACTTTTTGAATCGATGCGACCAATTTCTGAACCTAGCTCCAAACGATCGCTTTGCCAAGATCAAGAGCCTAGGTATTTGCTTGAACTGCTTCAGCAATAAGCACTACGTGCCCGAATGCAAGGGTAGCTCGTGTCGTAAATGTGGTCGTCGACACCACACGTTGCTGCATGAATCCGATTCGAACTCGTCGTCTTCTGTAAGAGATGTCCGCCAACCACCAGAGTCGAACCCTATACAACGATCTTCAACTGCTCCTACCCCCTCGTCGATCAACTCGGCGATCAGTCCTGTCTCTCCGTCGACTACACGATCACACCAATACGTACTCTACACAGCTGTCGGGCTTGTAGAAGATGCTCATGGGAACTCAATTGAGTGTCGAATTTTACTCGATTGTGGTTCGATGCATAATTTGATCGCAGCACGACTTGTCAATGTATTGAAGCTACCGAAAACGAATGCGAATGTCAACATTATTGGTGTCACTGGCTCACCTCAATTGATCAAAGACAAGGTCAGAGCAACGATTCGCTCCACCTTGACCAAAGCGTCGTTCAATTTGGAATTTTTGGTCATGAAAAAGGTCACAACCGAACTACCAATGAAATCGTTCCAAATAGATTCCGATCAGTTTCCATCAGATGTAGCACTGGCAGACCCTTCGTTCAATCGATCGCGACGAATCGATATGCTGCTAGGAGTCCAAGTGTTCAATGAGCTATTCACAGGTCAATCGTTTTCGTTGACAGATGATCACACGTTCTGGTGTAAAGAGACCATTTTCGGATGGGTAGTTGGTGGTGCAGTTAGCGAGCAGGGAGCAGAGCAATCTTCCTCGAACATGTGCGGAGTCGTGACGAACGAAGCGTTGAGCGAACAGATGAGCAGGTTCTGGGAAACGGAAGCCATTCCCGAGCCTCAAAAGTTGACCGAAGATGAACTAGCTGCTGAACGAAGTTTCCAAGAGACATGTCGGAGACTACCAGATGGGCGATACGAAGTTGGACTGCCACTCAAGAACAGCATCGATCAATTGGGCGAGAGCGAGACGATGGCACTGCGACGATTGATACACAACCCGAACGTCTACGAGCAGTACCGAGCATTCATGGCAGACTATCACGATCAAGGGCTTATGGTCAAGACAAACCAGATGGTCGAGGGAGCGTACTTCATGCCTCATCATGCGGTGTTCAAGCCGGCGAGCACCACTACTAAAACGAGAGTCGTTTTTGATGCGTCGGCGACGACAACGACGGGAAAGTCACTGAACGATCACCTTTTCGTCGGTCCCGTGGCCGTGGTCCAGCGTAAGCTAGCAGATACAGTCCTGCGATTCCGAATTCCGAAAATTGCGTTCACTGCGGACATCACCCAAATGTTCCGGCAGATCGTCATAAGGCCGCAAGATCGCAAATGGCAACAGATTTTTTGGCGTTCGCAACAGAACGTTCCTTTGGAGGTGTACCAGTTGGCTACAGTCACTTACGGCACGGCATGTGCACCCTTCCTTGCGACACGTGTACTGAAGCAGCTGTGCGAAGACGAGAGTGAGCGTTTCCCCTTGGCATCGAAGGCGGGAACCGAAGACTACTACATGGACGACCTGTTGAGTGGGGCGAATACAGTGGAAGAAGCGATGGCGATGCAATCCGAGTTCGTGGAAATGATGTCATCCGGAGGCTTTGTGCTGCACAAGTGGGCCTCCAATCACCCTGCATTGTTGCAATCCGTTCCGGATTCCGACAACGAGCAAGTCGCATTTTTCGAGGACGAGAAGACCACACGAACATTAGGGTTAACCTGGCAGCCCCGCAACGATGTGTTCCTCACCAAAGTACACGAGATTCAGTTCCATACCGGCCAACCAACAAAGCGAACTGTGTATTCGGACATTGCCAAACTGTACGACCCACTAGGCCTGCTGGGTCCGCTGATCTTTGCTGCAAAAGTGAAGCTGCAGAAACTGTGGCACCTCGAAGTGGACTGGGACGAAGCTTTGAGCACAGAAGAGACCGAATCTTGGGAATGCTTCCGCAACCAAATTGTTCAAATGGGCGAAATCTCGATTCCACGCTGTGTACTCCCCTACAATTCACCAAACAGCATAGAATTGCACGGCTTTTGCGATGCATCTGACCTGGGCTACGGTGCATGCGCCTACATTCGATCGGTCGATTCGAATAACGATTGTTCGGTACTATTGCTAACTTCTAAGTCTCGAATCGCACCCCTCAAAAACGCAAAACTGACTACCGCACGTCTCGAATTTTGCGGTGCGCTTGTACTTGCACGATTGATTTCTAACATAACGCAAAACTTGAGCATTACCTTTTCCAGAATCACTCTCTGGTCCGATTCCACGACCGCTTTAGCTTGGATTAGGACCGACCCAAGCAGACTGAAAACCTTCGTCTGCAATCGCGTCATCGACATCCAAAACCTGACGCACGACATGGAATGGAGGTACGTCAATACCCTCGACAACCCTGCGGATGTCCTATCCTGAGGTCTATTACCGAGCGAAGTCAAAGACTGCGAACAATGGTGGACTGGACCACCGTTCCTGCGAGAAACCGACACCTTTTGGCCGAACCAACCACAAAACATACCCGCAGAGCAGCTCCCGGAAACGAAAAACACCACAATTTGCCTCACAGTCACAGATCCTCCTGTACAGTTCCGGTTGTTCGAGATCGAAAATGAGTTCCGGAAAATGCAACGAAAAATGGCCTGGATGCTACGATTCATCGACCACGTTCGTAAGGGACACCAGAAGGATCATCGATACGGAGAGCTGACCGTTCCAGAACTTCATCAAGCAACAGTGGCCCTGACCAGCATTGCGCAGAGAGAAGCCTTCCCAGACGACATCCAACGCCTACGCTCTGGAAAGGTAATTCACCATAAAAGCAAATTAATCACCTATTCTGTGTTCGTAGAGAAGTCCCGGTTCAGCGTTTTGCGAGTTGGTGGAAGAATCCACCATGCTGCCATTCCCGCAGCGCAGAAGCATCCCATGGTCCTACCGTCTGGTCACCCGTTCACATTGGCCTTGATCAGAGCGTACCACGTCGAAATGCTCCACGCTCCTCAGCAAATGCTGCTAACAATGCTGTGACGACGATTTTGGGTCCTTCATGGGCGAAGCACTGTCCGACAAGTCATCCAAAAGTGCATCACGGGCTTCAGAGCGAAACCGATCTCCATGCAGCAACAAATGGGAGACCTACCGAAATCTCGTTTGGAGGGAGTGTACCCCTTCTTCAACACTGGAGTCGACTTTTGCGGGCCAATCTACATCCGACAACATAACAAGCGATCAACCGTCACCTACAAGGCATATGTAGCGGTGTTTGTATGCTTCGCCACTCGAGCCATACACCTGGAGCTGGTAGGAGATTTGACCGCAGATGCCTTCATTGCGGCCCTACACCGTTTCGTCTCCCGAAGAGGTAAATGCGCTAAATTGTTTTCCGATAATGCCCTTAATTTCGTCGGTAGCAAGAACAAGCTGAAGGAAATGTACGACATGTTCCGGTCACAGCAACTAAAAACCAAGCTGGACGACTTTTGTGCCAAATCAGCAATCGAATGGCACCTGATCCCACCTTCCGCCCCACACTTTGGAGGTTTGTGGGAGGCCGGCGTACGCTCTGCCAAATACCTCTTGAAGCGCATCACTGGAACCGCCAACATGAACTTCGAGGAATACACCACCGTTTTCGCCCGCATAGAAGCCCTGCTGAATTCGCGGCCAATAACCGCCCTATCTGAAGATCCCAGTGACATCAGCCCGCTAACTCCTGGCCACTTCCTGGTGGGTCGTCCGTTGACCGACATTGCTGAACCCGACCTAACGGACCGCAAAGAGACTACGCTTTCCCGATGGCAACGACAGTCCCAAATGGTGCAACATTTCTGGGCTCGATGGTCGAATGATTACATTACGACACTGCAGAACCGCAACAAATGGCACAAACCGTTCCCTGTGAAGCCTGGACAGTTGGTGATCATCCGAGAAGACAACCAGCCACCGATGAACTGGAAGCTGGGGAGGATCGAACAAGTGTTCCCTGGACTGGACGGACTGGTACGAGTGGTCGATGTACGATCTGGCGGCAAACTTGTCCGAAGGCCTATTGTGAAGCTGTGCCTACTACCGGTGGACGACAACGTAGTGCAGCCTGACAACGACCTCCACGAAGACGAGAACGACAGCGAATGATGAGATTGAAATTTTCCAATTTCAATGGGGCAGCATGTTGAGTGTAATAATTGTACAACCCAAATACATGTCTAGTTAGGTAGAAATAGTGTTGTGTAGAGTCTCTCAATTTGTGCAATAGTTGTCCTTGTCTCTCCATGTATCTATGTATTGCATCAAATTACCGATATCACCCGAACCCGAAGACGATTAGGGCTAGCTAGGCGACAACCATCAACAGCTAATTGGCTTTTGACCACCGCACGATACGGTCGTTTGATTAAGTCCGTGTCTTTTTATACAGTGCCGTCCGAGTGTCCCGAAGTTCCCCGTTTTCCGTGGCCACAGTCCTCGCCGCGTGTGCAGCTATTTTGAAGAGTGAACAGGCACAACATTTAAACTGAGTTTAAGGGGCCATTCAAAAGTAATGGCCATTATTTACAAAAATTGAGCAGATAGAACAATTGTTCAACAAGTTTCTCAACTATCATACTCCTTACAACTTTGCTGAAGACATAAACACGTTATCTACACTTATAAAAAAAAATGATTTTTTCTCACACTTCTAGGAGAATTTCTATGAAACGAGATGGCCCTTGTTTCCAAAATATATTTTTTGTGGAAATATAATCATTTTTCAATTCTCTGTTTTCGAATATTCTTCGACATTTTAAGCGATTTTTGAGTGTGAAAATAAACGTTGTCCTTAGAGAGGTTATAAGAAATCATGTCCGGCCTTAACGTGGATTAATATGGCCATTTATAATTCAAAATGCATCCTTATTATAGAAATTCACAAATTTATCGCTAATACATACGCAATACACCATAAAAACGTATTAAAACTTTTTGGCCATGAAATGGACCCTGTTACTCCAGTGTGGATCGGTTCAACCAGGTGCTCGATCAAATATTGGATAAACTTGGTGACAGGAGATCAGCCGTCATTGTTGGCGATTTCTATGCCTGGCCTCGACGTTCCGCCGTTCCTATCTTCCTCCAGGTGTCATCTGTGATCCACTGTTTCTCTGGGTTGGTAGCTCATCCAAATTATTCTCGCCGGTGGCGATGGAGACGTTCTGGATGGCGCCCCATTGATCTTCTACGCTTCTAGCTTGCGGAATATCCGCAGCACGGTTCTCCAGATGCTTGACGAAGGGTCATGCCACCGCAGCGATTTCCAGTCGACGTGTGTTGAACCGGCGTCCGATTTCCTCCTCCTGTCGATGGATCCTCACAATGCGGAGCTGGTTCTCGACAATGGGGCACGTTCGGTGTAGTACTAGATTTGTAGTAATGAGCTGAATTTTAGTATGGTGAGAAGGTCAATTCTCCGTTTCTGCAATGAAATGATGCAAAAAGCGTGGGTATTATGATTCCTTGCCTAATTTCATGCTGTTTGAGCAAAACTTTGGATAACTATGTTGTTTATGTTGCTAGAAATGGAGAAAACAACAACACTGTTGCCCAAAGTTTTGCTCAAACAGCATTAAATTACGCAAGGAATCATAATACCCACGCTTTTTGCATCATTTCATTGCAGAAACGGAGAATTGACCTTCTGACCATACTAAAATTCAGCTCATTACTACAAATCTAGTACTTCACCGATCTGTCCTATTAGGAGGTGATGGTCGGACGCCATGTTGTTCCGCATATCGAGCAGGGTCCATCTCCATTTTCAACTGATGCAGCTGTGGTCGATTTGAATTTCAGTGACGCCATCACGGGAAACCCATGTTATTTTGCGCACTGGACGATGGGGAAAGAGCGATCCCCAATCACCAAGACTACGTGAATTGAAGTGATTTTTTTTCTGTAGTAAATTATATTTTATCTATTTTCTTCAAAAGTCCCAAGCAGTCAAAATAAATCGCAGAACAAAACTTTTCCAAAAACATTAAACACTTCGTGCTTGTTCCAACTAGTACTTCAATCATAATTCGTCTCACTTCCCACAGGCTTCTACGACACGGATTTTACACTGACAGCCAACAATCATTAGAAGTACTCAGCTCCACGTATGGCACGCCTTCGGGGTGTCCTAAATCACCTCCCACGGTGCAGCTCCGGAGTGCAGCTCCACGCCACCGCCAACGACCAAGGTAATGATGAGTAATGAGAATTGTAAGGGAGCGAGAGATTTATGCACCCAGATGAAATATGCTGGCACCGCTGCGCTGGCTGGTACGAGTTGGAGATATATGTACCTTTGTCCGGGAAACTACTTTGAACGCTAGGACACAGTATGTACTCGAGTTCTATGACCGACTCACACAAAGCCCTGCCTGTGGAGCTGCGAATGCAACTCTTGGTCGCGGGCGGTGCGGTGGTGTCGTCAAGCAAAGAAAGGGTTGGCCGTACAAAAGAGCACACATTCGCTGAATGACAGGAAACAGATGCTCTTTCTTGTTCGTTTGCATTTCTGGTCCCGCAGCCGCGGGTGGCAGTGAGTGAATGGTTCCGCTTATTCTTTCCGGCTTAACTTTGCAACTGAGGCAGTGGTTGTTCCTCAGCTTTGCGACTGGTACGTTACCTACTCAGTTGTATCTTGATTTGTCGAATTTGCTTGGCGCTGTCATTTTTTTTGTTCATTTCGAAAAGATCAAGGTCCGCAATAGAAGTCGAACCCAGAGATCTTCAATACATTTCTGCTTTGTAGGTTCAAAATCGCCAGAGCCAAGAAGAGCATTATTGAATGGTTAACTGCATTGAATATGGAAAAATGATAAATATCATTCTATTGTACGTCAGTTCGGCTTTTTCTGGCTCTTAACACCTCGAACTCCACGGTATGGCGAGGGATTGAGGAAATCAGCAAGTAAACGTCGTCTCCGTCGTCGGTAGTGTTTTTATCGGTAACTTGCATGCATTGCATATGGACATCGTTGATGGGCTGGGCCCGTCTCGCAGTAAGCACACATGTCTGGAATTATAATTCTGAGTGGGTTTAGCTTTGGCCCGAAGTGCGATTTGCGTGATTGACGTTTTCCAAATAGGAATTGGCGTCAGACGGTTTAGAACCGTTCCGCTGATGGAGAACTACGATGTGGTCTGCAAAGAGACGTGTAGCTATTCCGTTCGCCGAGCAAAAGTATTGAATTAGCATAAAAGGAATGCCGCAGCTTTTTCCTGCGTGACGGTAATTAAAAATTAAATAATAGAAATAAAATACATCACGAAGCACCATCTGGATGTAGAAAACTTTTAATCGATGCCATTTTATATGATTCTTTGGGAATTCCTCGAAGACTACTTCCAAGAACTCCTGCAGGGAGTTTTGCAGAAATGCCTTCAAGAAATCCTCAAGAACTTCTTTCATGAAGTTCCTCAAGAAAATACTCCTGGAATAACTTTAGAGATTATGAATCCAAGATATGAATCCAAGAATTTCTCCAGGATTCCTTTCATACACATCTTCAAGAAATCCTCCAGAAATTCTTCCAGGACTTCCCTAATAAAGTCCTCCAGAAATGGCACTACAAATTTATCAAGAAATTCCTATACAGCCATTCCATAGAAAAACGATATAGTGCATCTCCGATTGTCGTGAAACTTGGTGGGCTTGTAGTTCTTCGGAAATAATTAGACCCGTATTTTTTTTACTTCGTCATTAGGGTGACCAATTTTCATATAGGGTGGTCCAAAAAATTAAGGTTTTTCAAAACTAAAAATTTTCAGAAAATCGTAACTTTTGAACCAGTTGACCGATTTTAAACTTCTTTTTTTTTGTTTGAAAGCTTTTGAATTGTTGTTTTCAGAAAAAATACGTTGAAGGGGCTAAAATGTAAAGAGTACTATAAAATATGCAAATATATTAGTTTTTTCACGTTTTCATGGTCTTGGGACCAAAGAGGTACCCTGGTTTTATATTTTTATCAGAAAATTCAGGAAATTTTGCGTAACATATCAAAAAATCAGAGATGTGTGTTTTTTAGTTTTTGAGATATGATTTTTTGAAAATTTAAGGTCAAATTTTCCCATACAAGACACTTTTTTAAATTTGATTATATTTTGATTCCTTATAATATTATGGATACCAAAACCACCAGGAATCACATTAAAAAGCAATACCATGCATAGTTTTATGAGAATTTGTAATTTCAAGCAATTTTAGAGTAGCTAGTACTAAAATATATGACTCTCTATATTCAAAAAATCATATCTCAAAAACAAAACAACATACATTTCTGATTTTTTGATATGTTATGCCAAATTTCCTGAATTTTCTGATACAAAACCATGGTACCTCTTTGGTCCCGAGACCTTGAAAACGTAAAAAAAACTAATATATTTTCATATTTTATAGTACTCTTTACATTTTAGCCCCTTTAACGTATTTTTCCTGAAAACTACAATTCAATAGCTTTCAAACAAAAAAGTTTAAAATCGGTCAAATGGTTCAAAAGTTACGAGTTTTTGAAAATTTTTAGTTTTGAAAAACCTTGATTTTTTGGACCACTCTATATGAAAATTGGTCACCTTAATGACGAAATAAAAAATACGGGGTTAATTCTTTCCGAAGAACTACAAGCCCACCAAGTTTCACGACAATCGGAGATGCACTATATCGTTTTTCTATGGAATGTCTGTATAGGAATCCTTCCAGGAATTCCTATAATAATATCTACATGAATTCCGCATGAAATAGCTCCTAAAGTTCATACAGGATCTCCGACAAGAATGTTTCCAGAACGCCTTCCAAGACTTCTGTCAAGAATACCTGCAAGAATCCCTCCAGGAATTTCGCCAGGAGTTCCTTCAAGAACGCTTACAGGTATTCCTTCAAGAGCATGTCCATAGCAATTCTTCCAAGAATTTGTCCAAAAGTTACTCCAAGAATTTCTGTAGGAATTCCTGCAAAACTTCCGCCACGACTTATTTCAAGAACTCCTACAAGAATTTCCCCTTTCATGTATTCCTCGAAGATTTCTTCCAGAAAAACCTACAGAGATTTTTCAAGAAATTTCTTCAGGATTTCCTCAAAGAATTCCTGCAGGAATTACTGGAGAAATTCCTGGAGGACTTCATGGAGGAGTTCTTGAAGGAGTTCATAAAGGGAATCCTGGAGAAATTTTTGAAATCAGGATTTTTAGCGATATTTCTTAGCTTATTTTTGGTGGAATTTCTGGAGTAACCCATGAAAAAATTCTCGGAGAAATCCCTGCAGTTATCCCAGTAATATTTTCATGAGAAACTTCTGGAGATTTTCTGAAGGATCCTAGGAGATATTTACGGAGGAATTATTGAAGGAATTTCTTGAAAACTCGATGCAGGAATTCCTGGAAAAATTTTCGAAGAATTTCTGAAGAAGTTCCTGGGGGAAATCCTGAAGTAAGTTCTGTAAGAATTCCTTGAAAAAATCTGGAGAAATTCCTGTAGAAATTGCAGGATAAATAACTAAAGGAATTTTTAGATAAATTCCTGAAGGAATTGGATTAATCCCTAGAGTACTTTTAGGAGTATTTTTGGAGAAGTTTCATGGAGGAATTCCTGGAGGAATTATTAAAGAAATTCCTGAAGGAATCTCTCATGAATTTCCTGGAAAAATCCTTCGAGTAATTTCTGGAAATATTCCTGGAGAGATTCTTGAGTCATGCAGAAATTCCTGGAAGAGTTCTTGAAGAAACTTTTGAACTTATTCTTGGAGGAATTCCTGGACTAACTCTTGAAGGGACACCTTGTGGAGTTTGGTATTTCACTGGGATGGAATCACCCCTCACGTGCAGCACACACAACTTACCCAGGCTGACGTCGGTTCGCAAGTGGCAAGAGTGAACGCGGTTGGGTGACGCCTGGAGTTGTTGCTACGCAAGCAGGGATGCTAACATTGTCTGCTTGACAGTTCGCATCACATTCAAATGCGCTATATCGCCTGCTGTGATCAATCTCCTTTCCACAGCTTTATGCAGTACATCTTATATCTCACATCCTCCTTCTACTCTAAAGAAGTTTCACACATTTTTAACAAAAAAATGAATTTCCGTATCTCAATTTGGAGTGTGTTTACTTACAACGATTTAACATATTGCGGAGATTCCACCTGTTTAGACTCCTGCGCGAAAATTAGTTGCGTGGGCCACGGTGTCAAAATTTCGATTATTATCGAACTTTCATGTACCTCGGATTTTTCTTCATAGAATGTTAGAATTCCGGCTATAATGTATACATGCAGAATTTGAAAATATTCTATCGGGGAAAATTTGAGTTAGATGAGTTTTTGGGTATTTCCCATACTAAAAATCAATAATTACTATTTTAGCCCAAAAAACGTCCCATACAAAATGTATGGAAAAATTTTCGCCGATGAAATATTTTCTAGTTTTCCGATTATGAATATATAGCCAAAATACTATTCATTTTCGAAGAAAAATCCGAGGTACATGAATGTTCGATAATAATCGAAATTTTGACACCGTGTGGGCCCACAGATATAAAACCAGACCGCGTCCTGGTGAATATTTTACGCTGTGTTGCTAGGTACACATTTGGTGATAGTTTTGCATTGTAAGCAAACATTTATAACGCACATACGCTGAAAATGTGCCAAATCATTTGCGTCGGAATCTATAAATCAGGGGTTCCCAACCTTTTTGAGGTGGCGACCCCCTTTAAGAATCATCAAAACATCTGCGGCCCAATGAAAATTTTTAGAAAAAAAAATATGAGTTAAACTAACGACACCGAGTTTTTTTTTTGGGTACAGTGATGTAGCCAAAAAATTACGGTCGAAGAAATTATCGACAATCAATTATACGTTTTTTTATTCATTCAATTGAGTCGTAGCTGAAAACAGCGGCGCAGCCGAAATTTTTTTTTTTTTTCTGAAGGCGTTTTATACTGAAAATTTCTTCCTCAAATTGTGGCTTTTGGGGGTGGCAGTATACAAAATTAAAAAATGGTATAATTTGCACAAAATAGAATAAAAATTTTACTTTTTTTTTGGTAACATCGCGGCCCCCCTGGACTGGCTTCACGGCCCCCCAGGGGGCCGCGGACCACCGGTTGGGAACCCGTGCTATAAATCATCACAACGGGCAATAATTTACTGTTATATTACATCATCGCGTACGTTGCAATTGCGGCCATGAAGCTACCGGATACAGTTTCATTGTGCGGTACCATTCTGACTATGTTGCCGCTACTTTTTTCAAAATAGCTCGAACATTTTAGTTCTTAATTGTGGGAATGATATTTTCCGACGAGCAATAGGAGCTTGCACAGTGACGTCATCATCATCTCTCTCTCTCTCTTTCTCTCGTTCGAGGTCGCTCGATACAGCCGTCCTTGCTCGCGAAATAATTTTGATGGCAATGCTTACAAATTGTATCTAAATTCGTTAGTTATGTTGGTAATGCAAGCCTCTATACTTGTAGTATTTTAAAGAAATTACCGTTTTGGTACTGGGTGATCCAGAAAAAAATCTTGTTCTTTGAGTCTTTATTTAATCTTATACTCAAATTTATCCCATTGCTCCGTCGTTTATATTCGAGATATCTGATAAAATACATTATAGATAAAGTTTATTCCCTTGCCATTCATTGGAACACTAGTCTCAGAAAATAAACTGCATTGACATAATCCTTCTTCTGGCCAGCCGACATTGACGACACTCTTTGATAAATAATATATTGTAATCATTCGATAGGGCATATAGTCATCGCAACTAGCCCTACACAACAGCGGCTGACAGCTGATGGCCGCGACCAGAAAAGAAGAACCATTCGATACCACATTTGCACGAACCAAACTACGTGATTTTTCTAATATTTTTTTTTGCGTACATTGCCAATGTTTATCTGCCATGACAACAACACGATGCAAACTTCCAATCCGATATTTGAACGAAGCAAAACAACGGGATCTTTCTAATCTAGCTTTTCGTCAGCGGAAATTTCCGGGACTCTCTCTTCACGACAAACAACACGCTGTAAGCTTCCGATCTGACATTTGCGCGAAGCAAAACAACAGGATCTTTCTAACCTAGCTTTTCGTAAGCGGACATTGCCGGGAGTCTTCCTTCACGACAAACAACACGCTGTAAGCTTCCGATCCGACATTTGCGCGAAGCAAAACAACAGGATCTTTCTAACGTAGCTTTTCGTAAGCGGACATTGCCAGGAGTCTTCCTCCACGACAAACAACACGCTGTAAGCTTCCGATCCGACATTTGCGCGAAGCAAAACAACGGGATCTTTCTAACCTAGCTTTTCGTAAGCGGACATTGCCGGGAGTCTTCCTCCACGACAAACAACACGCTGTAAGCTTCTGATCCGATATTTGCGTGAAGCAAAACAACAGGATCTTTCTAACGTAGCTTTTCGTAAGCGGACATTGCCGGGAGTCTTCCTCCACGACAAACAACACGCTGTAAGCTTCCGATCCGACATTTGCGCGAAGCAAAACAACAGGATCTTTCTAACGTAGCTTTTCGTAAGCGGACATTGCCAGGAGTCTTCCTCCACGACAAACAACACGCTGTAAGCTTCTGATCCGACATTTGCTCGAAGCAAAACAACGGGATCTTTCTAACCTAGCTTTTCGTAAGCGGACATTGCCGGGAGTCTTCCTCCTCGACAAACAACACGCTGTAAGCTTCCGATCCGACATTTGCGCGAAGCAAAACAACAGGATCTTTCTAACGTAGCTTTTCGTAAGCGGACATTGCCGGGAGTCTTCCTCCACGACAAACAACACGCTGTAAGCTTCTGATCCGACATTTGCGCGAAGCAAAACAACAGGATCTTTCTAACCTAGCTTTTCGTAAGCGGACATTGCCGGGAGTCTACCTCCACGACAAACAACACGCTGTAAGCTTCCGATCCGACATTTGCGCGAAGCAAAACAACAGGATCTTTCTAACGTAGCTTTTCGTAAGCGGACATTGCCGGGAGTCTTCCTCCACGACAAACAACACGCTGTAAGCTTCTGATCCGACATTTGCGCGAAGCAAAACAACAGGATCTTTCTAACCTAGCTTTTCGTAAGCGGACATTGCCGGGAGTCTACCTCCACGACAAACAACACGCTGTAAGCTTCCGATCCGACATTTGCGCGAAGCAAAACAACAGGATCTTTCTAACGTAGCTTTTCGTAAGCGGACATTGCCGGGAGTCTTCCTCCACGACAAACAACACGCTGTAAGCTTCTGATCCGACATTTGCGCGAAGCAAAACAACAGGATCTTTCTAACCTAGCTTTTCGTAAGCGGACATTGCCGGGAGTCTACCTCCACGACAAACAACACGCTGTAAGCTTCCGATCCGACATTTGCGCGAAGCAAAACAACAGGATCTTTCTAACCTAGCTTTTCGTAAGCGGACATTGCCGGGAGTCTTCCTCCACGACAAACAACACGCTGTAAGCACAAAACAAAACGATTCGATCACTCTAGCGCTGCTGGAATTCGTTCTTTTGTTGCACTTTCACACTCTTTCCCGTCAATAATTGCCCATGCACAAACAGTTTTCCGCAGGCATGCTCCAGCGAGAGCTACGTCCCCGAAAAATATCACACCGAACTTCCACTTTTCACATATGGTTTTTGTGTTTCCCTCACTTGTTCACTAATGCATGCACATTGAAGGGTGATTCCTCCCAGCAAAAATATAGGTTCCATTTCCTCAATTAAACGAAAAAAACTGGCAGGAATTCGCCAATGTGGAGTTTGGTATTTCACTGGGATGGAATCACCCCTCACGTGCAGCACACACAACTTACCCAGGCTGACGTCGGTTCGCAAGTGGCAAGAGTGAACGCGGTTGGGTGACGCCTGGAGTTGTTGCTACGCAAGCAGGGATGCTAACATTGTCTGCTTGACAGTTCGCATCACATTCAAATGCGCTATATCGCCTGCTGTGATCAATCTCCTTTCCACAGCTTTATGCAGTACATCTTATATCTCACACACCTGTAAGATTACTTCGAGGAATTCGTGGTGGAATTCCTGGAGGGATTCCTGGAGGATTTCTTGGCAAAAGTAGTGGAGGGGTTCCTGGAGAAATTCTCGGGATTGTAGAATTTCTTGGAGGAATTTCTTAAGAAATGCCTGAAGTGACTTTAGGAGAATCCTAGGCAAAAGTCTTTGAGAATTCCTGAAGAAATTTGTGGAGAAATTCTTGCAGGAGTTCTTGGCAGAATTTTTGAACAAGTTGCTGGAAGAATTTTCGAGTAATTCATGGGAAAGTTCCTGTAAAGATTCTTAAAAGAATTCTTGGCAGAAGCCTTGAAGGATTTTGTGGAGAAATTTTTGGTGGAATTCCTAGAGGAATTTTTGGAACATCACCTGGAAAAAATTTTTTGAGTACATTGTGAAGAAATTTCTGGAGAAATTCTCAGATCATTCCCGAAAGTAACTGTTGTTGGAATTCTTAGAGTAATACCCAGAGCAATCTCTGAAGCAATTTCTGAAGGATTTCGTGGAGGAATCTCCTGGATAAAATCCTGGAGAAATACCTGAATTCATCTCTGGAAATTTCTTGAGTATTTCCCGGAAGGATTCATGGGGAATCATTTAAGTAATTCCTGGAGAAACTTCAGGATGAATTCCTGGGAGAAGCCCTGAAGTACGAATATTACCTGGAAGACTTCCTGGAGGTATTCTTGAAAGAATTTGTGGAGGAATTCCAGTAGAAATTTCTGGAGTAATTCCTGGAGTATTTCTTGGAGGAATTACTGGAATATTTCCTGGTCTTATTCCTTAAATAATTTCTGAAAGACTTCCTGGAGTATTTTCCGGAGGAGTTCCTGATGTAATTCATGGAGGAATGTCTGAAGTGATTCTTCGAGTAATTTCTGGAGGAATGCCTGAAAAAAAATCTTTATGAGCTCCTGGAGGAATCCCCGGAGGAATTTGTTACGTTTGCATTTAGTCGTATTTTTTGTATCGTATGCTGGGTCATTCCAAGCCAAGTGACCGACCGCTTGCAATCGACCATCACGGATTTGAACCAAATTTGGCTGAAACATTTGTTTAGATGGAAAAAGAAAAAATCCAAATTTTGGTGCCGATCGGATCACCCCTCGGCCCGTGGCAGCACCCCCCGTTTTGGCCGATATGAAAATTATCCTCTCTTTCTTTCATTTTTATCATTGAAACGATTGCACATACACATTTTCGACCTTCGGCTTTTTTAAAGGAAATCGCTCAGGGAATTCAGAAAAAATATTATTTTTTTGATACAGTGTTGCCAGATATCATATTTTTCAATTTTAAAACTAAAAATCGATTTTTCTCAAAATACGTATATTTTGATATTAAAAATTTTGATTCCATCGTGTTTATCTGACCTTTTTCGATCGAAAAAGCTTAACTCCCCAAGGTAATTTTCGTCGTTCCTGAGATATAGCGTTTTTAAGAAAAAATATTTATTTTTTTTTCATATAAAGTATCATATAAAATCAGGTGCAGTTTATAAATTTCGTAAAAAAAACATTGTTTGATGCCATATAAAGACGTTTTGTGCTGATTTGAACAATATCGAGTATAAAAACGATTTAAAATATTGTGACAGTGTTGCCAGTTTACTTTTTTTATTATAACATGAAACCTAACCTTCAAGTGTTTGACAATGTAAAGGTTATTCTGAAAAATCGCACCATGTGTGAGCAAGATAAAAACAATACACATCTTCTCTCACGATCTTGTTGGTGACCTTTTCTTCACAGGCGAACACCTCTTATTGTGAAAGCTACAACTATAAAGGTTTAAAAAATAGTTGAAACCGTGGTCGATGGAAATTTCTCCAATTTTACGTCTGTTTGTCTGTGTTTTCTTGTTTACGGTCCTATCTGACAAAATGACCCGATAATTGGCAGTTATTGTTAGTTTGATAGTTAGCAATAAAAAATTGGTTTATTGGAAAAGATGAAGATAAATTGTTAAAATATAAGATGTATCTATTGTGAAATTCATTTCAATTGTCATTTTATTCATTTCAACGATGTTGTACATGGAAGTGTTGCCACACATGTCATTTTTATTGTAAACATCTAATTAACACGAAAGCTTTCGTAAATAGATAACACAAAATAAAAACAAATGATTTCTGTTTTTATACATATCGAGCACATTTGGCAACACTGCATGAGTATGAGCATAGGTGGCAACACAATTCATGATTGTTACTCCATGGTTAATCGCAGCGAACGATTGTCGCTTTAGTTTGTGTGTTTGCTTGTCAGCAACGACAGCAGCCACTTCGATCACTCACCAGCATTCTTCACCATTCGCCATTCATCAGGGAATGAAATTATCGATCACTATCGCGATCACAGAAAACTCGCTCACACGCATTATCGGCGAAAAAAGACGTGCGATAAATTCAGACCCGGATTTCTCCCGAGAATGTGTTCTCGCTCGTCCCGCAGCGCCGAAAATGGATTATCATCAGCAATGAAAAGCCGACTGGTTTACTCTCTGCTCTTTGTTCGCCTTTCCGTTTCGCCGTCGCCACCAAAGGTAGCTTCTATGCATCAATTTTCATCCACCTCTCGAGCAGCTTGTGTGGCCGCGTGGTTATGGTGCGCGCTAAGAAACATTTTTGTGGAGGGTCTAGGTTCGAATCCCGTTGGTTGCACAATTTTTGTTATTTGCCTCCTGATAATTATCGCGATAACCGGCAAGGCGGATAAAGTTGGATAGCGAAAATGGCAAGAGAGATTTTCAGTTTTCGGCTATCTTTGATCGTGGACAACAGCAGCGATCGATAAATATTTCTCGCCGGAAAAAGAATCGTTGAATTGTTCGGCTGCTCGGAAAACGCCCATTTTCGTCTCAATTTGCTGATAATTTCATTCCCTGCCATTCATTCATACGCTTGCGATCAAAACTGCGACGAACGGCAACGAATATCCATGTCAAGCAACTTGCGCATGGCTTCCCACAAAAAAGAGTGAATATGAATGGAGTGAGGCGAATATACCGATCCTTAATATGAGACTATACATTGTCGATCTGGGAGTCACCTATAATTGATCGCACAATCGATTTGATTTATCGGAATTAACCTTCGCGTACAACCGACCTCTTTTCCATGCAAAAAAAAGCCTAAAAAAAGTAGTTATCACCCCTCTAGGGGGCTGTCCATAAACCACGTGGTCATTTTTTTGGGACTTTTCAAACCGCCCCCCCCCCGCGTGGTCATTAGTCCATACAAATTTTTTTATTTGTCCATACAAAATGGTCATTGGCAGAAGCCCCCCCAATGACCACGTGGTTTATGGGCAGCCCCTAGGGAGCAAACGCCACTAATCCATTTCACTCAGAAATTTTAGTTCATTCTTCGCCACGAAGAACAAACAAAAATTCATACCATATGCAATCACATCAATAGACAACACAATACTCAACACTGTTCTTCACTTCTCTGCCCGGGACAATAAAGGGCATGATCTATTATTCTGCGATCCCCTCATAGGGGTGATGCATTCACAGTAAGAATTAACGCAATACTAAGCATCCCGCACCTATTGTTTGCGTTTCCGCGAAATACTAGCATACTTGGCAACACTGCCGTAAAAATCAATCAAATGATATTTTTACAGGGATTCGTCGATGCGTAGTATCTAATATTATCTAATTCCAAAGGATATCATACTTCATATTTTATCATATTCCATATTTTCAGGTTCAGCTTCTGAAATTAGCTGTGGGTCATTGAATGTAGTTATATCGAAATGACATTTTCAGCATTGTTGCTTATAAATACACTCATCAAATGTTTTCCTGAATATATTTTACGTCGATGTTGACAAATGTACTAAACCTAAATAAAAAAAATTCTTTTGCCTTGTTAATTAGATTTCATACTAAAGTTCTAGTAAAATTAAGGTTTCTACAATAAATATTACATATTTGGCAGCACTTCCGTTCAGATAATGTTAAAATATATGAACTTTGTTTAGAATTGATGATCTTAATAGATACATTTTGGGGAGCGGACCTGGTGTGATGGTTAGAACACTTGACCATCACGCCGAGGGCCTGGGATCGAATCCCACTCGCGACAAACTCGCAAAATGTGAGTTCTTCTTTCGGAAGGGAAGTAAAGCGTGGGTCCCGAGATGAACTAGCCCAGGGCTGAAAATCTTGTTAATAAAGGAAAAAAAAGATACATTTTTTTAGTTCAACAGGTTATGCTAGTCCATTACGATAGACTCATAATTGATGAACTAGCAACACTGTCACATTTTTTAATCCTTATTACACTTGACATTGTTCAAATCAACACAAAACGTCTTTATATGGCATTGAACAATGTTTTTTTTTGCGAAATTTATAAGCTGCACCTGGTTTTATGTGATACTTTATATGGAAAAAATAAATATTTTTTCTTAAAAACGCTATATCTCAGGTACGACGAAAATTACCTTGGCGAGTTAAGCTTTTTCGATCGAAAAACGTCTGATATACACGATGGAATCAAATTTTTTAAAATCAAAATATACGTATTTTGAGAAAAATCGATTTTTAGTTTTAAAATTGAAAAATATGATATCTGGCAACACTGTATCAAAAAAATAATATTTTTTCTGGATTCCCTGAACGATTTCCTTCAAAAAATCCGAAGGTCGAAAATGTGTATGTACAATCGTTTCAATGATAAAAATGAAAGAAAGAGAGGATAATTTTCATATCGGCCAAAACGAGGGGTGCTGCCACGGGCCGAGGGGTGATCCGATCGGCACCAAAATTTGGATTTTTCCTTTTACCATCTAAACAAATGTTTCAGCCAAATTTGGTTCAAATCCGTGATGGTCGGTTGCAAGTTTTCACATTTTCTCGGTCACTTCATATGGAATGACCCTGCTATACTCTGGCTTGTGAATCTGTCCCTAAATTACCCAAGTAACACACTTGTCACCGAAGAGTCACGACGGCGCAGGTTTTTGTTGCGCAGAAGTTACCGTGACTTACTTCTAGCAAGTAAGTGTTTATTTGTTAGAAGTAAGTCACAATAACTTATGCGCAACAAAAACCTGCGCCGCCGTGACTCTTCGGTGACAAGTGTGTTACTTGGGTAAATGTGCATTTATAGCGCTCTAAACATCTTAGGAGCGATTCAGTACGAAACACGCAAGTCGTCTCTTAACACGGACATCAAATTGTAGATGGTCTTGTGTTATTGCCCGAATCTGTATGCCCCCTTAGGATTAGAAATTCCTAGACCAAACAAGCTATGAATGCAGGAACAGATGCTGCGAACTAAAAAGCGAACTGCCAAACAAAATAAAATTCTAGGATGACTGATGGACCTAGAACAATTATGAAACCTCGCCATCCTGGGTTCGGACTTCGTTATCCATATGGATGACTGGGCACAAATTAATGTTATGTGTTGCATGTTTGTGTTGTGCGCATTTGTAATGTTCCATTTTGTTTTCGTATTTATGTTCCCAGACGTGGGCCCGAAACGGAAAATCAAATGCGCATTTATAAGGTTCCAATGTACTATTTCGTTACTACAAATTACTGAAGGAATTTTTAAAGGATACAGTCGTGAAATTTTCTGGAGGAATCCTCAGAATTCTGCATCTCTGAAGGAATTCCTGGAGAAAGTCTTCTAGGAATTCCTTGGAAAATTCACTGTAGAAATCCCTAAAATAATTCTTGATGGAATTCCTCGGACAATTCCTTAAAGAATTCTAGGAAGAATACGTGTTAGAATTCCTGTAGGAATTCCTGTATGAAATCCAAGGGATTTTTTTTTATTCTTCAATCACTTAACCTAATTTACAGCTCTATTGTCCACTAGGGCACTACGTGAGCGATTCCAATTGGAAACTGTACATACACTTTTTACAGCGCCTAAATGTATTCTATTTCTAATTGTACTACATCGAACTGGTGGCCGTTGCGCTGCTTTCACTTTCTACCCTATCGTGGTAGAATGATGAGCACGAGGAAGCTGATGTGTGGCTGTCGGTTGTTCCTGTTTCCAGTCCGATAGGGGGTCCATTATGGGTTGCCGTTCGCCGATGTTGAAGTATCCGGGTTCATTTGAGCCATGGGCTCAGAAGAGGGTCCGTGTCAGCTGCTCTCAGGGGGAAAGAGCAACTGACGAAAGTGCCGGGCTGGGATCGAACACATGACCATCTGCTTATGAAGCAAACGTGTAGCAATTACGCCACGGACCCCGGCACATCCAAGGGGATTCTCGTGTTGAGTTTTTGGAGAAATTTCTTGAAGGACTAATTTCTAAACGAATTTCTTGAGTATTTTTTGGAAAAATTCCTGGAGGAATCCCTTGAGGAATTCATGGAGGGATTTCTGAAGAAATTAAAGGAGAAACTTTTGGAAGAGTTCCTGGGGTAGTTTCTGGAAGAACTCCTGGAGAAATTCCTGGAATTATTCTGGAGAAATTCCTGGAGTTTTCCTGGAGGAGTTCCTGCAGGAGTTCCTGGAATATTTCTTGGACGACTTCTTGGTGTAATTCCTGGAGTAATTCCTGAAATAATTTCTGAAGAAATTTCTGAAGTAATTTCCTGAGGAATTTCCTGAGGAATTTCTGAAGTTATTCCTGGAGGAATACCTGGAGTATTTTTTGGAGTAATTTCTGGAGGAATCTACAGGGATTTTCTGGTGGAGTTCTGGTATGTATCCCTGCAGGAAAAACTGGAAGAATTCCCGGGGTGCATCGTGGAAAAATTACTGGAGGAATCTTTAAATGAATTTCTAGATGAATTCCTGGAGGAATTCCACGAAAAACTCATTGGAGAAATCTCCGGAAGAGAATTCTCCTCACCACGCCTTGGACAATTCCTGAAGGAATAAATTCTTTTTGAGAATATTCATCCCATGTTTGAATTTCTTCAGTATTTTCTTCTGGGATTTCTAGAATTTCTAGGTTTCTTGGTTCTTTCAGAGATCCCCTATTTTGTTTTCCTCCGGAGAGTTCCTTCTAAGATTTCTCCAAATAATTCTTCTGAGATTTCTTCAAGAGTTTTTTCTACGGTTTTATATGAGTTCATCCATAGTTTCCTTCAGGACTTCTTTCAAGATTGTCTTCTTCACTTTTTCCCCAGGAGTTTCTTCCGACATCTCTCCAGGGATTTCAATCAGAAGTTCTTTTGAGAATCCATTCCATTCTTAAAGAAGTTTCTTCCTGGATTCATCCAGGAGTTCGCTCTGGGCTTCCTTTAGGATTTTTTTTTGGAATTCGCTCAGATATTCGTTACGAGATTTCTGCAAAAAATTCTTCTGGCATTCTCCAGGAGTTCTTTTTCGGATTCCTTCAGGAATTCCATCCTGGGTTCTTATAGGAGTTTCAGTGATTTATCCGTTTTTTTTTTCAGGACTCCTTACAGGAACACTCCAACCAGGTACCTCCAGGATATCTTAGAATTCCGTGAGCAAACCCTTCCCTCCCATAGTTCATTCTGGAATTCCTCCAGAATTTGCTTTCTGAGATTTCACCTGGAGTGTTAGCAGGATATCTTCCGGGATTCCTCAAAATTTCTTCTTCTTCTTCTTGGCGTAACGTCCTCATTTTGACGAAGCTTGCTCCTCAGGTTAGTGTTCTATGAGCACTTCCACAGTTATTAACTGAGAGCTTCCTCAGCCAATGACCATTTTGCATGCGTATATCGTGTGCAGGCACGAAGATACTCTATGCCCAAGGAAGTCAAGGAAATTTCCTTTACGAAAAGATCCTGGACCGGCCGGGAATCGAACCCGTCACCCTCAGCATGGTCATGCTGAATACCCGTGCGTTTACCGCCTCGGCTATATGGGCCCTAAATTTATCTTACTCAAAAAAAAATCTCACGTGTTTTCTTCAGAGATTGATCCAGGAGTTCCTCTATAGATATAGACTAGACCAATATAGACTCTACAAATAGCTCCTTCTGGGATTCTTCCAGGAGTTTATTCTAGATTTCTCGAAAAGTTCCATCTAGAATTGCTCCAGGAACTGCTCACGGGATTTATCTTTGAAACCCTTCAAGATTACTCCAGGAGCTCTTTCTTAAGTTCCGCTGGAAGTTCCTTAAGGGATTTCTTCTGAGATTCGTTCTGCTCCTTTAGGAATGTTTTCAGAAGTGTATTGGGGATTCCCTGAAGAGGTCCCTGTAGAATTGTTATCGATCTCCTGATAGGAACTGATTTAGGAAATCCAGAAAGAACACCATGAGAAATTCCTTTAAAAATGTTTCCTTCAGCAATTTAAGAAATTTGTTACCGTCCTAAACGGCAACATTTTGGTTGATTATGGTTTGGGAAAGATGTTTTGCATTATTATCGCGGTAACGTTCATTTCGAATGTCTTGATCGTTAGCACCAATCGCAATGGGTGGGTCAATAGCACCAATAGTGATGCCTGAAGTCAGCCGCACTGAAACAGCGGATCTACGGCGACGAAAAAGACCGAAAAGAGCACCGATTGGATGTACGATCGGAGAAACTTCGGGAGTCGGGAAATATGATCGAGAAAAAGGAAGGTCAGCGCGACCGAGAGGGCAGTTGGTTTTAGCGTTCTTAGCCGCACGGACGTGTCGCTTCACCCAAAGATAATAAAAACCCCGAAAGTTATAGTGTGCAAGCAGTACAACATACCCCCCCCCCCCCCCCCACGGTAGACGTGGGGAGGGGCCTTCGTAAGGTGCTCCAGAGTTTTATGCGAGCCTCGGATCGCAGAACAACAACTTCACGGCGTCTCTCCAGCGACGGCCGGTTCCACATTCCACGCACGTGGACAGGTTTCGTCGAACTGCTCCTACCAAACCAACTACGCTTTGGGGACAGCCGAGCATCAACCAACGCCCTGCGGTGGATTGGGGACGATCACATCCCCCCCCCCCCCTCCTTCTGCGGGACAGCTTCGTGTTGCACTACAACTTCGCGTCTCTCCAGCGACGGCCGGTTCCACATTCCACGCACGTGGACAGGTTTCGTCGAACTGCTCCTACCAAACCAACTTCGCTTTGGGGGCAGCTGGTCATCAACAAGCGCCACCGCAGGGACTGGGGACGATCACATCCCCCCCCCCCCCCCTCCACGAGATAGGCTGGAGCCTAACGCCCCTCGATAGACACATGTGGACGGACCCGGACAAGGCTGACTGCTGAGCTTCCAGTTGAACCAAGCCAAAACCGCCTCCCCTGCTCTGCACGTTCGGAAGACCGCGGACACGCCCTGGAAGCCGATGCCAGGATCCGGTTAAGCTGAAAGTGCCATCAAAACTCATCCCGTCCATACCATTGCCCACAACGCTTTTTGGTGGAATACAAGTTTTAAACGTAAGTACATATTTCTCTTTCCCTCGCCATCCGAAAGCTCTCCCTACCTTTTAACGCCCTGGGACTCGGGAGCAAAAGAGGCCTTTCGCGCCCACCCCGGAAGCTGCCGATGGTCAGACCAGCAGCTTGGGGTCTAAGCGGGTCTCCTTCTGGGACCGCAGGAGCTCCCGAGGTCAAAGAGGTTTCATTGGCGCCCAACGAAAAAAAAAAGTACCATTGTAGGTTCTCAGGAGGAAAAATTATTCCTGAATAATTTTTCTCAACAAGCGTTGGGGGAGTTTTCGAACCATGTTCTCAAATTTATCCCCGCTGGTCCCACAAAGAAAAGAATCAACTTTCTAAAATGTGGGCCGTGACGAAGCTTCGCATTAAGAAGCAACTGAAATTCAACATGGAAAAAACCTGTCATTTTCACTGGGATGAGCATTGAATTTAAGGAAAGGTTTGGAAAATATACGACGTTTGAAGCTACCATTCGACCATTTGACCGTACAATTTTGCCACATTTATCGCCAACACACAGTCTCAGAATAGAATCGCAAATATTTCAGTCTCAATAGCGATTTTGATGCGTTCTAGTTAACATCTTGTTCAGAAATGTTAATAAACTAAAATTTCACTTATTTTCTTATTTTTGCATGTTATATTTTTGTTGATTTTGTATGTTATTTTGTTATTATTTACATTGTTCTGATTTATTATTATTTTTTCTCAATAAGCACGAGAAATACGTTAGGATTTCCAATTTCAGATAATTGCGATTGCTTCTGCATAGCTTGAAGGAATTGTCACAATTGTCGTTATTTGTTTCGTCAGTCATGGTCGAAAATTTCGGCCAATCTTCATGTGGTTTCAGGAGAAACTGTGCATAATGAAGAAATGGCAGTATAATTGACTATAGAGTTTGTTATTTGTTAACATTGTGGTCTTTGTAAAAATTCTTATTGGAAATTAGTTTTGAATGGTAATCCAGTTTCATGCATGGAACTGTCGCTGACAGGAGCAATGAAAACCTGATTGCCTTTCAAACACATGAAATACACTAGGATTTTCAAATTATTCATTTCGTTGCTGTTCCATGGCAGAGAAATCGAAATTGTACCTTTCAGCTTCAGTCTGTGATTGGTCCGGAACGACCCGTTTGATAGTCGTAAACTCTAGAGCAACTATACCTATCCTTTGGCCCATAGCATAGCTATTGAGTGCATAACTATAGATGTTGTATCTGGAATTTTGCAGATGGTTTAGTGGAGACGTCCACGTAAACTCATCGAAGCTTCACAATAAAGCCACCGCGTGGTATCTGATCTTTACGATGCAGGTCAATATCCACACTGAAATCCCGGGATTATGTGGTAGTATGCCAGATCAATCAGGAATGATATCCTCTCGATTCGATCATTAGCTCTCTCTCACAAAAATAATAGAGAGAATATAGTGTAGATCGACAAAATTTGTGCCGGACATATGAGCCAATGATAACACGAAGTGAGAAGTATACCGCTATCTGTGGTCCTGATCTCAGTCGTGCAATCAAATGGCGAGAGAGTTCCAACAAATATCGATCTGACACTTCGGTCGTCAATGATTAAACGACGATCTTTAGTATACCTGTAGCCGTCGAAGACAACGGTAATCACTATTCACTTTGCTTCATGTAGAAGAACTCCGGGATGTGGTTGGTCATCAATGATTTGCATTATTGTAACGGTGTCGACTTCGTTTAAACTTTTGCTCCGTCGTAAAAGATCCAGTACTCAATAATGGTGTCAGTGCAATTCATTTCATTGAAAATTTTGACCCTTTGGTAATGGAAACTTTGTCGGAATAGCAGTTTTGGTTTTGACTATATGCGAAGCGTGACACTCAGATTTCAAAAAGTTGTTGTTCTTTTGTCCTTTGATGACGAGTGTTAGTATCAATAAAGTATTGTGGAAAAAAAGAATCTTGTACCACAAGCTTCTTTTTACCCGACCAGTGGGGGATATGTTACCGTCCTAAACGGCAACATTTTGGTTGATTATGGTTTGGGAAAGATGTTTTGCATTATTATCGCGGTAACGTTCATTTCGAATGTCTTGATCGTTAGCACCAATCGCAATGGGTGGGTCAATAGCACCAATAGTGATGCCTGAAGTCAGCCGCACTGAAACAGCGGATCTACGGCGACGAAAAAGACCGAAAAGAGCACCGATTGGATGTACGATCGGAGAAACTTCGGGAGTCGGGAAATATGATCGAGAAAAAGGAAGGTCAGCGCGACCGAGAGGGCAGTTGGTTTTAGCGTTCTTAGCCGCACGGACGTGTCGCTTCACCCAAAGATAATAAAAACCCCGAAAGTTATAGTGTGCAAGCAGTACAACATAACCCCCCCCCCCCCCCACGGTAGACGTGGGGAGGGGCCTTCGTAAGGTGCTCCAGAGTTTTATGCGAGCCTCGGATCGCAGAACAACAACTTCACGGCGTCTCTCCAGCGACGGCCGGTTCCACATTCCACGCACGTGGACAGGTTTCGTCGAACTGCTCCTACCAAACCAACTACGCTTTGGGGACAGCCGAGCATCAACCAACGCCCTGCGGTGGATTGGGGACGATCACATCCCCCCCCCCCTCCTTCTGCGGGACAGCTTCGTGTTGCACTACAACTTCGCGTCTCTCCAGCGACGGCCGGTTCCACATTCCACGCACGTGGACAGGTTTCGTCGAACTGCTCCTACCAAACCAACTTCGCTTTGGGGGCAGCTGGTCATCAACAAGCGCCACCGCAGGGACTGGGGACGATCACATCCCCCCCCCCCCTCCACGAGATAGGCTGGAGCCTAACGCCCCTCGATAGACACATGTGGACGGACCCGGACAAGGCTGACTGCTGAGCTTCCAGTTGAACCAAGCCAAAACCGCCTCCCCTGCTCTGCACGTTCGGAAGACCGCGGACACGCCCTGGAAGCCGATGCCAGGATCCGGTTAAGCTGAAAGTGCCATCAAAACTCATCCCGTCCATACCATTGCCCACAACGCTTTTTGGTGGAATACAAGTTTTAAACGTAAGTACATATTTCTCTTTCCCTCGCCATCCGAAAGCTCTCCCTACCTTTTAACGCCCTGGGACTCGGGAGCAAAAGAGGCCTTTCGCGCCCACCCCGGAAGCTGCCGATGGTCAGACCAGCAGCTTGGGGTCTAAGCGGGTCTCCTTCTGGGACCGCAGGAGCTCCCGAGGTCAAAGAGGTTTCAAATTGATGGAGAAATTCTTCAAGTAACCTCTGTAGAAATTATATTAGAATCTCCTGGAATAATTCCAAGAGGAATTCAATAATAGGAATCCTTGAGGAATAAAACACTAGGAATTTTCCAATGAAAACATCTGAAAGGATTCCTGAAAGAATCCCAAAAGAAGTTTCTGTAAAAATCCTGGGAGGACTTCCTGAAGGATTCCCGTGAGGAGTTTCTGGAAGATATAAGATAAGAACATCCTGTGAATAAATATCAATTACTCGCCCAATTATACAGGGTGTTTGCTTCCTGACTGTACATATTTTAGGGGTAGCTAGAGGACCTCGAGTCATGAAAAAGTGCCCAAGGAACATGGGGTCGGAAATCACTGCTAAGTGAGTTATTCATAATTCGATGTTTTGAAAAATGCCAAATTTCAAAGACCTGTATCTCAGCGATCTTTGATCAAAACACAAAAGTTTTTTTATGAATCGAAAGCTTGAACCTTTGGGAATTTATGCTTCTTGGACAAAAACTTAATCAAAAGTCTTTTTCATTCATAAATTTTGAAATGTTTGTGGTGTTAGTCCACAAAACAGCTTCTTTTTAGCTATTATTGATGTTATTTATAGGAAAATAAACTTAACTTGAAAAGTGTTCTTCTACAAAAGGTTGTTTATGAAATTTTCTAACAATCTCTCTTTGGGGCCAACATTAAATGATTTGTAGTTTAGCCACAATAGTTAATTAAAAGTTGTGTAGAAAAGTCATCGAATTGCGAAAATCATCGCACCGATTTCACTGAACCGTGTTTTGGCAGCACTTCCCTTTTGGTACTCAGACGTACTCTCCCGGAAGGCAGGCAAGAGAAGCTAAGGCCAACCCGCACACCAATCGAACGGTTTGCACACGACCAACCAACTCACTCAGATTGGTGCTATGTGTAATCGTGTATGATAAACATTGCACCAATCTGAGCGAGTTGGTCGTTCGTGCGGAAAGTTGGCGTAGTATGTAAATTGCTCCACACCCTAAAACGAAAGTACACAGCGAATGAGTAACTTACGAAAAGACAAAGGATTTTTCACTCATATTTGCGTGCGACTGGATCAGCACAAAAAATGTGCTGATCCGGGTTTACACAAATTTGCGTTAATTTTCACACAAGTTTGCATGAAATCTTTTGTCTTTTCGATCGCTGCGTGAAAGTTACTCCTTGCTCTGTGTACATCGATCTTTCCGTGCACGCCGTGGTTATCGTGCATGTGAGTAATGCGCGTGGCTTAGAAAGCCGCATCGAATCCCCGCTAGGGAGAAGACGGTGACGCGGCGACTGTGTGGCAAAGGAAGCGCACAAAATTGTAGCAAGTTAGTGCTAGCCGCAACAGTACTAATGACGGCCGTGGTGGGACTGGTGAGACTGGTGAGAGGAGAGCAAATGGTGAACGAGCAACGCGGGGTGTTTAAAATCCTTTGCCGTTTTTGGATTCCTCGCACTCGCAGTCATACTGCGGTGCTGATCGGGTGGGGGTGGTGTGCGCTGCTGAGTTTGATTAGTATTTTTTCACAAATTTGTGAGAAATTACAAACATTTTGCTCAAATTTATCATTTTATTCTTGGGAACAAATAATACTGGGGGCAATTTGAAAGAGGATGGCATGTTGTAAAGGGTTAAATGGATTTTTAGGAGATGTCAGGGTGCATTCCAGGGGATATTGGGAATTTCTAAGATCATGTTGGGATTTTTATGAGATACTGTGCAGTTTGAAAAGGCTGGGAAAAGTTTGAGGATTTTTTGGGAGATGGGGTGCATCCCAGCGGATGCCGGGGGTTTCTAAGGAAACTTCAGTGTTTTTATGAAATACTGAAGGTAGTTTGAAAAAAGCTGAAATGTTGAAACGAGTTTGAAGGATTTTCATGTCGGGACACATTTCAAGTGACTGTGGGAATTTCTATCGTTTAAGACGATTCGTGCAGTTAAAAAAAATCTGGGATCCTTTAATGAATGTTTAAAAGATGTCGAGGAGCATTCCAAATGTACTGGGGATTTGAAGAAAAAGTTAGGATTTTTATGCGATACGGGGACAGTTTGAAAAAGGTCGGTAAATTCGGAATTTTACGGTATGACGGTAAATAATTTTAGGAATTTTTAGCAGATGTTAGGAAGCATTTTTAAATTGCTTGGATTTTTAAAACATACTGTTAGCAGTTTAAAAAAGCTTTAATGTTGAAAAGAGTTTTATGGATTTATTAGTAGTTTTATGGAATTCAAGGGTGTAAGGGGGAAGGGGGGTTGGTATGCTGTCAGTTTGAAAATGGCTGGGATCTTTGAGAGTTAAAGGGATTTTTGGAAGATTTCGGGTGCATTCGAAAGGCATTTTAGGACTTTTGAAGTTACTGGGAGCCGTCAGGAAAGGGCTGGGAAGTTTTTAAGAATTTAATGATATTAGGAGAGTTTGAGCTACATTTCAAGGGATGTACGGGACTCATCAGGAAACTTTGGATTTTTATGAAATGCTAGGGGCAGTATGCGGAGAGCTGAGGACTGGGAAAAAGTTTTAAGGATTTTAGGAGAATTCGACATTCTTTTTATGGAATGATGGGGTTTCATAAGGAAACTTTGGATGTTTATGAAATGCTAGGGGCAGTATGAGAAGAGCTGAGAACTGGGAGAAAGTTTTAAGGATTCTAGGAGATAGCGAGGTTCTTTTCATGGAATGTTGGGGATTCCTGAGGAAAATTTGGATTTTTATGAAATGCTAGAGGCAAAATAAGGAGAGCTGAGAACTGGGAAAAAGTTTTAGGGATTCTAGGAGATATCGAGGTTCTTTTCATAGAATGTTGGGGATTCCTGAGAAAACTTTGGATTTTTATGAAATGCTAGAGGCAGTATGAGGAAAGCTGATAACTTGGAAAAAGTTTTAGGGATTCTAGGAGCTGAGGACTGGAAAAAAGTTTTAAGGATTTTAGGAGAATTCGACATTCTTTTTATGGAATGATGGGGTTTCATTAGGAAAATTTGGATTTTTATGAAATGCTAGGGGCAAAATAAGGAAAGCTGAGAACTTGGAAAAAGTTTTAAGAATTTTAAAAGATTTAGAGATTCATTTTAAGGAATGTTGAGGATTCATAAGGAAACTTTGAATTTTCATGAAATGCTAGGGGCAGTATGATGAGAGCTGAGGACTGGAAAAAAGTTTTAAGGATTTTAGGAGAATTCGAGATTCATTTTATGGAATGATGGGGTTTCATAAGGAAAATTTGGATTTTTATGAAATGCTAGGGGCAGTATGAGGAAAGCTGAGAACTTGGAAAAAGTTTTAAGGATTCTAAGAGATTACGAGATTCATTTGAAGGAATGTTATAGATTCATAAGGAAACTTTGGATGTTTATGAAATGCTAGGGGCAGTATGAGAAGAGCTGAGAACTGGGAGAAAGTTTTAAGGATTCTAGGAGATAGCGAGGTTCTTTTCATGGAATGTTGGGGATTCCTGAGGAAAATTTGGATTTTTTTGAAATGCTAGAGGCAAAATAAGGAGAGCTTAGAACTGGGAAAAAGTTTTAGGGATTCTAGGAGATATCGAGGTTCTTTTCATAGAATGTTGGGGATTCCTGAGAAAACTTTGGATTTTTATGAAACGCTAGAGGCAGTATGAGGAAAGCTGATAACTTGGAAAAAGTTTTAAGGATTTTAGGAGATTTCGAGGTTCATTTCAAGGAATGTTGAGGATTCATAAGGAAACTTTGGATTTTTATGAAATGCTAGGGGCAGTATGAGGAGAGCTGAGAGCTGGGAGAAAGTTTTAGGGATTCTAGGAGATATCGAGGTTCTTTTCATGCAATGTTGGGGATTCCTGAGGAAACTTTGGATTTTTATGAAATGCTAGAGGCAGTATGAGGAAAGCTGAGAACTTGGAAAAAGTTTTAAGGATTCTAAGAGATTTCGAGGTTCATTTGAAGGAATGTTGAGAATTCATAAGGAAACTTTGGATTTTTATGAAATGCTAGGGGCAGTATGCGGAGAGCTGAGGACTGGAAAAAAGTTTTAAGGATTTTAGGAGATTTCGAGGTTCATTTTAAGGAATGTTGGGGATTCATAAGGACACTTTTTTATTTTTATGAAATGCTAGGGGCAGTATGAGGAGACCTGAGAACTGGGAGAAAGTTTTAGGGATTCTAGGAGATATCGAGGTTCTTCTCATGGAATGTTGGGGATTCCTGAGGAAACTTTGGATTTTTATGAAATGCTAGGGGCAGTATGAGGAGAGCTGAGGACTGGAAAAAAGTTTTAAGGATTTTAGGAGAATTCGAGATTCATTTTATGGAATGATGGGGTTTCATAAGCAAAATTTGGATTTTTATGAAATGCTAGGGGCAGTATGAGGAAAGCTGAGAACTTGGAAAAAAAGTTTTAGGGATTCTAGGAGATATCGAGGTTCTTTTCATGGAATGTTGGGGATTCCTGAGAAAACTGTGGATTTTTATGAAATGCTAGAGGCAGTATGAGGAGAGCTGAGAACTGGGAGAAAGTTTTAGGGATTCTAGGAGATATCGAGGTTCTTTTCATAGAATGTTGGGGATTCCTGAGAAAACTTTGGATTTTTATGAAATGCTAGAGGCAGTATGAGGAAAGCTGATAACTTGGAAAAAGTTTTAAGGATTTTTGGAGATTTCGAGGTTCATTTCAAGGAATGTTGAGGATTCATAAGGAAACTGTGGATTTTTATGAAATGCTAGGGGCAGTATCAGGAGAGCTGAGAACTGGGAGAAAGTTTTAGGGATTCTAGGAGATATCGAGGTTCTTTTCATGAAATGTTGGGGATTCCTGAGGAAACTTTGGATTTTTATGAAATGCTAGAGGCAGTATGAGGAAAGCTGAGAACTTGGAAAAAGTTTTAAGGATTCTAAGAGATTTCGAGGTTCATTTGAAGGAATGTTGAGGATTCATAAGGAAACTTTGGATTTTTATGAAATGCTAGGGGCAGTATGAGGAGAGCTGAGGACTGGAAAAAAGTTTTAAGGATTTTAGGAGAATTCGACATTCTTTTTATGGAATGATGGGGTTTCATAAGCAAAATTTGGATTTTTATGAAATGCTAGGGGCAGTATGAGGAAAGCTGAGAACTTGGAAAAAAAGTTTTAGGGATTCTAGGAGATATCGAGGTTCTTTTCATGGAATGTTGGGGATTCCTGAGAAAACTGTGGATTTTTATGAAATGCTAGAGGCAGTATGAGGAGAGCTGAGAACTGGGAGAAAGTTTTAGGGATTCTAGGAGATATCGAGGTTCTTTTCATAGAATGTTGGGGATTCCTGAGAAAACTTTGGATTTTTATGAAATGCTAGAGGCAGTATGAGGAAAGCTGATAACTTGGAAAAAGTTTTAAGGATTTTTGGAGATTTCGAGGTTCATTTCAAGGAATGTTGAGGATTCATAAGGACACTGTGGATTTTTATGAAATGCTAGGGGCAGTATCAGGAGAGCTGAGAACTGGGAGAAAGTTTTAGGGATTCTAGGAGATATCGAGGTTCTTTTCATGGAATGTTGGGGATTCCTGAGAAAACTGTGGATTTTTATGAAATGCTAGAGGCAGTATGAGGAGAGCTGAGAACTGGGAGAAAGTTTTAGGGATTCTAGGAGATATCGAGGTTCTTTTCATAGAATGTTGGGGATTCCTGAGGAAACTTTGGATTTTTATGAAATGCTAGAGGCAGTATGAGGAAAGCTGAGAACTTGGAAAAAGTTTTAAGGATTCTAAGAGATTTCGAGGTTCATTTGAAGGAATGTTGAGGATTCATAAGGAAACTTTGGATTTTTATGAAATGCTAGGGGCAGTATGAGGAGAGCTGAGGACTGGAAAAAAGTTTGAAGGATTTTAGGAGAATTCGACATTCTTTTTATGGAATGATGGGGTTTCATAAGGAAAATTTGGATTTCTATGAAATGCTAGGGGCAAAATTAGGAAAGCTGAGAACTTGGAAAAAGTTTTAAGGATTTTAAAAGATTTCGAGATTCATTTTAAGGAATGTTGAGGATTTATAAGGAAACTTTGGATTTTTATCAAATGCTAGGGGCATTATGAGGAGAGCAGAGAACTGGGAAAAAGTTTTAGGGATTCTAGGAGATATCGAGGTTCTTTTCACGGAATGTTGGGGATTCCTGAGGAAACTTTGGATTTTTTTGAAATGCTAGGGGCAGTATGAGGAGAGCTGAGGACTGGGAAAAAGTTTTAAGGATTTTAGGAGATTTCGAGGTTCATTTTAAGGAATGTTGGGGATTCACAAGGACCCTTTTTTATTTTTATGAAATGCTAGGGGCAGTATGAGGAGAGCTGAGAACTGTGAGAAAGTTTTAGGGATTCTAGCACATTTCGAGATTCATAAGGAATGTTGAGGATTAATAAGGAAACTTTGGATTTTTATGAAATGCTAGGGGCAGTATGAGGAGAGCTGAGGACTGGGAAAAAGTTTTAAGGATTTTAGGAGAATTCGAGATTCATTTTATGGAATGATGGGGTTTCATAAGGAAACTTCGGATTTTTATGAAATGCTAAGGGCAAAATGAGGAAAGCTGATAACTTGGAAATAGTTTTAAGAATTTTAAAAGATTTAGAGATTCATTTTAAGGAATGTTGAGGATTCATAAGGAAACTTTGAATTTTCATGAAATGCTAGGGGCAAAATGAGGAAAGCTGAGAACTTGGAAAAAGTTTTAAGGATTTTAAAAGATTTCGAGATTCATTTTAAGGAATGTTGAGGATTCATAAGGAAACTTTGGATTTTCATCAAATGCTAGGGGCATTATGAGGAGAGCAAAGAACTGGGAAGAAGTTTTAGGGATTCTAGGAGATATCGAGGTTCTTTTCACGGAATGTTGGGGATTCCTGAGGAAACTTTGGATTTTTTTGAAATGCTAGGGGCAGTATGAGGAGAGCTGAGGACTGGGAAAAAGTTTTAAGGATTTTAAAAGATTTCGAGATTCATTTTAAGGAATGTTGAGGATTCATAAGGAAACTTTGGATTTTCATCAAATGCTAGGGGCATTATGAGGAGAGCAGAGAACTGGGAAGAAGTTTTAGGGATTCTAGGAGATATCGAGGTTCTTTTCACGGAATGTTGGGGATTACTGAGGAAACTTTGGATTTTTTTGAAATGCTAGGGGCAGTATGAGGAGAGCTGAGGACTGGGAAAAAGTTTTAAGGATTTTAGGAGATTTCGAGGTTCATTTGAAGGAATGTTGGGAATTCATAAGGACCCTTTTTTATTTTTATGAAATGCTAGGGGCAGTATGAGGAGAACTGAGGACTGGGAAAAAGTTTTAAGGATTTTAGGAGAATTCGAGATTCATTTTATGGAATGATGGGGTTTCATAAGGAAACTTTGGATTTTTATGAAATGCTAAGGGCAAAATGAGGAAAGCTGATAACTTGGAAAAAGTTTTAAGAATTTTAAAAGATTTAGAGATTCATTTTAAGGAATGTTGAGGATTCATAAGGAAACTTTGGATTTTTATGAAATGCTAGGGGCAGTATGAGAAGAGCTGAGAACTGGGAAAAAGTTTTAAGGATTCTAGGAGATAGCAAGGTTCTTTTAATGGAATGTTGGGGATTCCTGAGGAAAATTTGGATTTTTATGAAATGCTAGGAGCAAAGTGAGGAAAGCTGATAACTTGGAAAAAGTTTTAAGGATTCTAAGAGATTTCGAGGTTCATTTTAAGGAATTTTGTGGATTATTAAGGAAACTTTGGATTTTTATGAAATGCTAGGGGTAAAATGAGGAAAGCTGAGAACTTGGAAAAAGTTTTAAGGATTTTAGGAGATTTCGAGGTTCATTTCAAGGAATGTTGAGGATTCATAAGGGAACTTTGGATTTTTATGAAATGCTAGGAGCAAAATGAGGAAAACTGAGAACTTGGAAAAAGTTTTAAGGATTTTAAAAGATTTCGAGATTTATTTTAAGGAATTTTGTGGATTAATAAGGAAACTTTGGATTTTTATGAAATACTAGGGGTAAAATGAGGAAAGCTGATAACTTGGAAAAAGTTTTAAGGATTTTAGGAGATTTCGAGGTTCATTTCAAGGAATGTTTGGGATTCATAAGGACACTTTTTTATTTTTATGAAATGCTAGGGGCAGTATGAGGAGAGCTGAGAACTGGGAGAAAGTTTTAGGGATTCTAGGACATTTCGAGATTCATTTTAAGGAATGTTGAGGATTAATAAGGAAACTTTGGATTTTTATGAAATGCTAGGGGCAAAATGAGGAAGGCTGAGAACTTGGAAAAAGTTTTAAGAATTTTAAAAGATTTCGAGATTCATTTTAACGAATGTTGAGGATCCATAAGGAAACTTTGGATTTTTATGAAATGCTAGGGGCAGTAAGCGGAGAGCTGAGGACTGGGAAAAAGTTTTAAGGATTTTAGGAGAATTCGAGGTTCATTTGAAGGAATGTTAAGGCTTCATAAGGAAACTTTGGATTTTTATGAAATGCTAGGGGCAGTATGAGGAGAGCTGAGAACTGGGAGAAAGCAGTGAAGAGAATTGTCAGACAAAAGAAGCACAAAACAAGCAACAAAGAAGGCGCGACGATTACTCTTTATCCCAACTGGTAACAGATAATGACATGATCTCGAAATTTTTTGTTGCAGACAAAACGGAGGCTGAATTTGTTGCGTACTTTTCAACTCGTGAATAATCAATTATTACTAACCCAAAGTCAAAACTGTTTGATGATAGAGCTTCACCAGCGTTGCAGTGTTTACCGACTCGAAGTTACCGTTCGAAAATCGCAATGCATGGCTTAAAAATCTCTCAACTCGTGGTGTACGATGGTAATCCTAGAATTTTCAAGTTGGGACAATGTTATGTCGCATTGGGTGGATTGTCGCAACAAATACAGGTTGCGACATTGTCATTATTGTTACGCGATGGTTGAATTTTGATTCACTGGGAGAAAGTTTTAGGGATTCTAGGAGATATCGAGGTTCTTTTCATGAAATGTTGGGGATTCATGAGGAAACTTTGGATTTTTTATGAAATGCTAGGGGCAAGAAGAAAGCTGAGAACTTGGAAAAAGTTTTAGGGATTCTAGGAGATATCGAGGTTCTTCTCATGGAATGTTGGGGATTCCTGAGGAAACCTTGGATTTTTATGAAATGCTAGAGGCAGTATGAGGAAAGCTGAGAACTTGGAAAAAGTTTGAAGGATTTTAGGAGATTTCGAGATTCATTTTAAGGAATGTTGAGGATTCATAAGGAAACTTTGGATTTTTATGAAATGCTAGGGGCAGTATGAGGAAAGCTCAGAACTGGGAGAAAGTTTTAGGGATTCTAGGAGATTTCGAGTTTCATTTTATGGAATTATGAGGTTTCATAAGGAAAATTTGGATTTTTATGAAATGCTAGGGGCAAAATGAGAAAAGCTGAGAACTTGGAAAAAGTGTAAAGGATTTTAGGAGATATCGAGGTTTATTTCAAGGAATGTTGGGGATTCATAAGGAAACTTTGGAATTTTATGAAATGCTAGAGGCAGTATGAGGAAAGCTGAGAACTTGGGAAAAGTTTTAAGGATTTTAAAAGATTTCGAGATTCATTTTAAGGAATGTTGAGGATTCATTAGGAATCTTTGGATTTTTATGAAATGCTAGGGGCAGTATGAGGAGAGCTGAGAACTGGAAGAAAGTTTTAGGGATTCTAGGAGATTTCGAGATTCATTTTATGGAATGATGGGGTTTCATAAGGAAAATTTGGATTTTTATGAAATGATAGGGTCAAAATGAGGAAAGCTCAAAACTTGGAAAGAGTTTTAGGAATTTAGGAGATTTCGACCTTTTTTCAGTGGAATGATGGGGATTGCTGAGAAAACTTTGGATTTTTATGAAATGCTAGGGGCATTACCTCATAGAGAACTTGGAAAAGTTTTAACCTTCCGTAACTCGCGCGTCAGCACTACGCTAATGCTGAGTATAAAAAGCGAGATTTTTTCAACGTGTTGTACAAAATACAACAGCGCGATCGCTCATGGGTTAAGGATTTTAGGAGATTTCGAGGTTCATTTTAAGGAATGTTGAGGATTTATAAGGAAACTTTGGATTTTTATGAAATGCTAGGGGCAGTATGAGGAGAGCTGAGAACTTGGAAAAAATCTATGGATTAAAGGAGATGTCGAGGTTCTTTTTTTCCTTAAATCTCTAAAACATCAAACAAGTTCCCAGCTTTTCTTTTACTGTCCAAAGTATTCGATGAAAGTCCCAAGTTTCCTTATGAATCCCCAACATTCCTTATAGTGAACCTCAAAATCTCCCAAAATCCCAAATACTTTTTCCAAGCTCTCAGGTTTTCTCATTATGCCCCTAGCATTTCATAAAAATCCAAATTTTTCTCAGGAATCCTCATCATTCCATTAAAAAAGCTCAATATCTCCTAGAATCCCGAAAACTTTTTCCAAATTCTCAGCTTTCCTCATTTTGCCCCTAGCATTTGATAAGAATCCAAAGTATCCTCAGGATTCCCCAACATTCCATGAAATGAACCTCGATATCTCCTAGAATCCCTAAAACTTTTTAGAAGTTCTCAGCTCTCCTCATACTGCCCCTAGCATTGGACCTGAGCATGAGCATGAGCATAGATGACCGCACAATTCGTAGTTGCTACTCCGTGATTGACTAGAGTAATCAAAATTGCACAAGGAACCAATGGATAGGGCTTGGGACTAGCTTACTATTCTCAATGCACACAGTTCGAGAGCTCTCAACTTCAGTAAGGTCAATAACGGCGCCGGCCACGTCCTTACGGTCATTGAGGATGGGAGGGAATGTTAGGAAGGCAAACGTTGTTATAAAGACCGCGAATCGCTGCATCTCCACGTTTGTCTTAGGAAGGAAGGACTTTCAATGTTAGAAGGGTATGGTCTCCTCATACTGCCCTTAGCATTTCATAAAAATCCAAAGTTTCCTTATGAATCCCCAACTTTCCTTAAAATTCACCTCGAAATCACTTAAAATCTCTAAAACATTCTCCAAATTCTCAATTTTCCTCATTTTGCCCCTAGCATTTGATAAAAATCCAAATTTTCCTCAGGAATCCCCATAATTCCTTAAAAAAAAGCTCGATATCTCCTAGATTTCCTGAAAATTTTCCCCAGCTCTCAGCTTTCCTCATACTGCACACTCAGATTCAATTTCGCAGTTCGGTAATTATTTTACCGGAAAAAATCGGTAAAGTGAAAAAATAACCATTTTCCGGTAATTATCGTTCGTTTTACAAGAGTTCGGTAACTTTATTACCGATAGAATTGTGATTTAGTCAGCATCTGTCAAATATATTACAGTACGAACTGTGAGAAGGAGATATTACCGTATCCTGTAAATTAAGTACCGAAAAAGTTTGTACATCTCACGCTTTATGGCCGAAATTCGGTAAACTGTTTGCTTTTGTCAAAGCTGTCACATTTTTGTTGTGATTCCCACTCCAGTTACTTGGCTGGATAAGTTGAGTTGTTATTTGCTTAAGTAAAGTGAAGTGATCCAATAAAGTGAAGCGATTGGTTGTAACAGAATCTATCATCGTCTCTGCAGCAATAGCGTGAGTACTTATACAATAATTTTATTAATTGCGCTTACAAATGATCAACATGACGTTCCAGGTCCTCCTGCTCTCCATTGGCACGAAAACTTGGCTAGATGAAGGAACCCGCAAGCAATCCATCAATGTTCTTGCAAATATTTCCCGGAAAGAATGTAACTTTACTGTGTTGCACAAAATTTTGCCCAATAAATCAAGAAAATCTGAACTGCGTCTGCTTTTTCAATGAAATAATGTACCGAAATACTGTAAACCTACAAAAGAAAATAAAAACTACCGAAGTCCTACGGTAATCCACGATTCAACATTACCGGAGAAATTCGGTAATTTTTGACAGCTCGTCGAAAATCTAAATTACCGGACGTTCAGTAATCGTTTCGATTACCGAACGGATTACCGAACGTTCAGCTGTTGAGATTTCGGTAAAAAAAATACAGTATACTGTAAAATAATCTAAGTGTGTGTCCTTAGTATTTCATAAAAATCCAAATTTTCCTCAGAAATCCCCATCATTCCATAAAAAAGCTCGATATCTCCTAGAATCCCTAAAACTTTTTCCAAGTTCTCAGCTTTCCTCATACTGCCCCTAGCATTTCATAAAAATCCAAAGTTTCCTTATGAATCCTCAATATTTCTTAAAATTTACCTCGAAATCTCTTGAAATCCTTAAAACTTTATCCAAGTTCTCAGCTTTCCTCATTTTGCCTCTAGCATTTCATGAAAATCCAAAGTTTCCTCAGGAATCCCCATCATTCCATAAAAAAGGTCGATATTCCTAAATTCCTAAAACTTTTTCCAAGTTCTCAGCTTTTCTCATTTTGCCCCTAGCATTTCATAAAAATCCAAATTTTCCTTATGAAACCCCATCATTCCATAAAATGAATCTCGAATTCTCCTAAAATCCTTAAAACTTTTTTCCAGTCCCCAGCTCTCATCATACTGCCCCTAGCATTTCATGAAAATTCAAAGTTTCCTTATGAATCCTCAACATTCCTTAAAATGAATCTCTAAATCTTTTATAATTCTTAAAACTTTTTCCAAGTTCTCAGCTTTCCTCATTTTGCCCCTAGCATTTCATAAAAATCCAAATTTTCCTTATGAAACCCCATCATTCCATAAAATGAATCTCGAATTCTCCTAAAATCCTTAAAACTTTTTTCCAGTCCTCAGCTCTCATCATACTGCCTCTAGCATTTCATAAAAATCCAAAGTTTTCTCAGGAATCCCCAACATTCCATGAAAAGAACCTCGATATCTCCTAGAATCCCTAAAACTTTCTCCCAGTTCTCAGTTCTCCTCATACTGCCTCTAGCATTTCAAAAAAATCCAAAGTTTTCTCAGGAATCCCCAACATTCCATGAAAAGAACCTCGATATCTCCTAGAATCCCTAAAACTTTCTCCCAGTTCTCAGTTCTCCTCATACTGCCTCTAGCATTTCAAAAAAATCCAAAGTTTTCTCAGGAATCCCCAACATTCCATGAAAAGAACCTCGATATCTCCTAGAATCCTTTAAACTTTTTCCCAGTTCTCAGCTCTCCTCATACTGTCCCTAGCATTTCATAAAAATCCAAAGTTTCCTTATGAAACCCCATCATTCCATAAAATGAATCTCGAATTCTCCTAAAATCCTTAAAACTTTTTCCCAGTCCTCAGCTCTCCTCATACTGCCCCTAGCATTTCATAAAAATCCAAAGTTTCCTTATTAATCCTCAACATTCCTTAAAATGGATCTCGAAATCTCCTAGAATCCCTAAAACTTTCTCCCAGTTCTCAGGTCTCCTCATACTACCCCTAGCATTTCATAAAAATAAAAAAGTGTCCTTATGAATCCCCAACATTCCTTAAAATGAACCTCGAAATCTCCTAAAATCCTTAAAACTTTTTCCAAGTTCTCAGCTCTACTGCCTCTAGCATTTCAAAAAAATCCAAAGTTTCCTCAGGAATCCCCAACATTCCGTGAAAAGAACCTCGATATCTCCTAGAATCCCTAAAACTTTTTCCCAGTTCTCTGCTCTCCTCATAATGCCCCTAGCATTTGATAAAAATCCAAAGTTTCCTTATGAATCCTCAACATTCCTTAAAATGAATCTCGAAATCTTTTAAAATCCTTAAAACTTTTTCCAAGTTCTCAGCTTTCCTTATTTTGCCCCAAGCATTTCATAAAAATCCAAATTTTCCTTATGAAACCCCATCATTTCATAAAAAGAATGTCGAATTCTCCTAAAATCCTTAAAACTTCTTTCCAGTCCTCAGCTCTCCGCATACTGCGCTTAGCATTTCATAAAAATCCAAAGTTTCCTTATGGATCCTCAACATTCCTTAAAATGAATCTCGAAATCTTTTAAAATCCTTAAAACTTTTTCCAAGTTCTCAGCTTTCCTTATTTTGCTCCTAGCATTTCATAAAAATCCAAATTTTCCTTATGAAACCCCATCATTCCATAAAAAGAATGTCGAATTCTCCTAAAATCCTTCAAACTTTTTTCCAGTCCTCAGCTCTCCTCATACTGCCCCTAGCATTTCATAAAAATCCAAAGTTTCCTTATGAATCCTCGAAATCTCTTAGAATCCTCAAAACTTTTTCCAAGTTCTCAGCTTTCCTCATACTGCCTCTAGCATTTCATAAAAATCCAAAGTTTCCTCAGGAATCCCCAACATTCCATGAAAAGAACCTCGATATCTCCTAGAATCCCTAAAACTTTCTCCCAGTTCTCAGCTCTCCTCATACTGCCTCTAGCATTTCATAAAAATCCACAGTGTCCTTATGAATCCTCAATATTCCTTGAAATGAACCTCGAAATCTCCTAAAATCCTTAAAACTTTTTCCAAGTTATCAGCTCTCCTCATACTGCCTCTAGCATTTCATAAAAATCCACAGTTTTCTCAGGAATCCCCAACATTCCATGAAAAGAACCTCGATATCTCCTAGAATCCCTAAAACTTTTTTTCCAAGTTCTCAGCTTTCCTCATACTGCCCCTAGCATTTCATAAAAATCCAAATTTTGCTTATGAAACCCCATCATTCCATAAAATAAATCTCGAATTCTCCTAAAATCCTTAAAACTTTTTTCCAGTCCTCAGCTCTCCTCATACTGCCCCTAGCATTTCATAAAAATCCAAAGTTTCCTCAGGAATCCCCAACATTCCATGAGAAGAACCTCGATATCTCCTAGAATCCCTAAAACTTTCTCCCAGTTCTCAGGTCTCCTCATAATGCCCCTAGCATTTGATGAAAATCCAAAGTTTCCTTATGAATCCTCAACATTCCTTAAAATGAATCTCGAAATCTTTTAAAATCCTTAAAACTTTTTCCAAGTTCTCAGCTTTCCTTATTTTGCCCCTAGCATTTCATAAAAATCCAAAGTTTCCTCAGGAATCCCCAACATTCTATGAAAAGAACCTCGATATCTCCTAGAATCCCTAAAACTTTTTCCCAGTTCTCAGCTCTCCTTATTTTGCCTCTAGCATTTCATAAAAATCCAAATTTTTCTCAGGAATCCCCAACATTCTATGAAAAGAACCTCGCTATCTCCTAGAATCCTTAAAACTTTCTCCCAGTTCTCAGCTCTTCTCATACTGCCCCTAGCATTTCATAAACATCCAAAGTTTCCTTATGGATCTTTAACATTCCTTCAAATGAATCTCGTAATCTCTTAGAATCCTTAAAACTTTTTCCAAGTTCTCAGCTTTCCTCATTTTGCCCTTAGCATTTCATAAAAATCCGAAGTTTCTTAATGAAACCCCATCATTCCATAAAATGAACCTCGAAATCTCTTAGAATCCTTAAAACTTTTTCCAAGTTCTCAGCTCTCCTCATACTGCCTCTAGCATTTCATAAAAATCCAAAATTTTCTCAGGAATCCCCAACATTCTATGAAAAGAACCTCGATATCTCCTAGAATCCCTAAAACTTTCTCCCAGTTCTCAGCTCTCCTCATACTGCCCCTAGCATTTCATAAAAATCCACAGTTTCCTTATGAATCCTCAACATTCCTTAAAATGAATTTCGAAATGTCCTAGAATCCCTAAAACTTTCTCCCAGTTCTCAGCTCTCCTCATACTGCCCCTAGCATTTCATAAACATCCAAAGTTTCCTTATGAATCTTCAACATTCCTTCAAATGAACCTCGAAATCTTTTAGAATCCTTAAAACTTTTTCCAAGTTCTCAGCTTTCCTCATACTGCCCCTAGCATTTCATAAAAATCCAAATTTTCCTCAGGAATCCCCAACATTCCATGAAAAGAACCTCGATATCTCCTAGAATCCTTAAAACTTTCTCCCAGTTCTCAGCTCTTCTCATACTGCCCCTAGCATTTCATAAACATCCAAAGTTTCCTTATGAATCCTCAACATTCCTTAAAATGAATCTCGAAATCTTTTAAAATCCTTAAAACTTTTTCCAAGTTCTCAGCTTTCCTTATTTTGCCCCTAGCATTTCATAAAAATCCAAATTTTCCTTATGAAACCCCATCATTCCATAAAAAGAATGTCAAATTCTCCTAAAATCCTTAAAACTTTTTTCCAGTCCTCAGCTCTCCGCATACTGCGCTTAGCATTTCATAAAAATCCAAAGTTTCCTTATTAATCCACAACATTCCTTAAAATGAATCTCGAAATGTCTTAGAATCCCTAAAACTTTCTCCCAGTTCTCAGCTCTCCTCATACTGCCCCTAGCATTTCATAAAAATAAAAAAGGGTCCTTATGAATCCCCAACATTCCTTAAAATGAACCTCGAAATCTCTTAGAATCCTTAAAACTTTTTCCAAGTTCTCAGCTCTCCTCATACTGCCCCTAGCATTTCATAAACATCCAAAGTTTCCTTATGAATCTTCAACATTCCTTCAAATGAACCTCGAAATCTCTTAGAATCCTTAAAACTTTTTCCAAGTTCTCAGCTTTCCTCATACTGCCCCTAGCATTTCATAAAAATCCAAAGTCTCCTTATTAATCCTCAACATTCCTTCAAATGAACCTCGAAATCTCTTAGAATCCTTAAAACTTTTTCCAGTCCTCAGCTCTCCTCATACTGCCCCTAGCATTTCATAAAAATCCAAAGTTTCCTTATGAATCTTCAACATTCCTTCAAATGAACCTCGAAATCTCTTAGAATCCTTAAAACTTTTTCCAAGTTCTCAGCTTTCCTCATACTGCCCCTAGCATTTCATAAAAATCCAAAATTTTCTCAGGAATCCCCAACATTCTATGAAAAGTACCTCGATATCTCCTAGAATCCCTAAAACTTTCTCCCAGTTCTCAGCTCTCCTCATACTGCCCCTAGCATTTCATAAAAATCCACGGTTTCTTATGAATCCTCAACATTCCTTGAAATGAACCTCGAAATCTCCTAAAATCCTTAAAACTTTCTCCTAGTTCTCAGCTCTCCTTATTTTGCCTCTAGCATTTCATAAAAATCCAAATTTTTCTCAGGAATCCCCAACATTCCATGAAAAGAACCTCGCTATCTCTTAGAATCCTTAAAACTTTTTCCAAGTTCTCAGCTTTCCTCATACTGCCCCTAGCATTTCATGAAAATTCAAAGTTTCCTTATGAATCCTCAACATTCCTTAAAATGAATCTCTAAATCTTTTGAAATTCTTAAAACTTTTTCCAAGTTATCAGCTTTCCTCATTTTGCCCTTAGCATTTCATAAAAATCCGAAGTTTCTTAATGAAACCCCATCATTCCATAAAATGAATCTCGAATTCTCCTAAAATCCTTAAAACTTTTTCCCAGTCCTCAGCTCTCCTCATACTGCCTCTAGCATTTCATAAAAATAAAAAAGGGTCCTTATGAATCTTCAACATTCCTTCAAATGAACCTCGAAATCTCTTAGAATCCTTAAAACTTTTTCCAAGTTCTCAGCTTTCCTCATACTGCCCCTAGCATTTCATAAAAATCCAAAGTCTCCTTATTAATCCTCAACATTCCTTAAAATGAATCTCGAAATGTCCTAGAATCCCTAAAACTTTCTCCCAGTTCTCAGCTCTTCTCATACTGCCCCTAGCATTTCATAAACATCCAAAGTTTCCTTATGAAACCCCATCATTCCTTAAAATGAATCTCGAATTCTCCTAAAATCCTTAAAACTTTTTTCCAGTCCTCAGCTCTCATCATACTGCCCCTAGCATTTCATGAAAATTCAAAGTTTCCTTATGAATTATGAAGGAATGTTCAAATGAACCTCGAAATCTCTTAGAATCCTTAAAACTTTTTCCAAGTTCTCAGCTTTCCTCATACTGCCCCTAGCATTTCATAAAAATCCCTCGAACCTCGAAATCTCTTAGAATCCTTAAAACTTTTTCCAAGTTCTCAGCTTTCCTCATACTGCCTCTAGCATTTCATAAAAATCCAAAGTTTCCTCAGGAATCCCCAACATTCCATGAAAAGAACCTCGATATCTCCTAGAATCCCTAAAACTTTCTCCCAGCTCTCAGCTCTCCTCATACTGCCCCTAGCATTTCATAAAAATCCAAAGTTTCCTTATGAATCCTCAACATTCCTTGAAATGAACCTCGAAATCTCCTAAAATCCTTAAAACTTTTTCCAAGTTATCAGCTTTCCTCATACTGCCTCTAGCATTTCATAAAAATCCAAAGTTTTCTCAGGAATCCCCAACATTCTATGAAAAGAACCTCGATATCTCCTAGAATCCCTAAAACTTTTTCCCAGATCTCAGCTCTCCTTATTTTGCCTCTAGCATTTCATAAAAATCCAAATTTTCCTCAGGAATCCCCAACATTCCATGAAAAGAACCTCGCTATCTCCTAGAATCCTTAAAACTTTCTCCCAGTTCTCAGCTCTTCTCATACTGCCCCTAGCATTTCATAAACATCCAAAGTTTCCTTATGAAACCCCATCATTCCATAAAATGAATCTCGAATTCTCCTAAAATCCTTAAAACTTTTTTCCAGTCCTCAGCTCTCATCATACTGCCCCTAGCATTTCATGAAAATTCAAAGTTTCCTTATGAATCCTCAACATTCCTTAAAATGAATCTCTAAATCTTTTAAAATTCCTAAAACTTTTTCCAAGTTCTCAGCTTTCCTTATTTTGCCCCTAGCATTTCATAAAAATCCAAATTTTCCTTATGAAACCCCATCATTCCATAAAAAGAATGTCGAATTCTCCTAAAATCCTTAAAACTTTTTTCCAGTCCTCAGCTCTCCGCATACTGCCCCTAGCATTTCATAAAAATCCAAAGTTTCCTTATTAATCCACAACATTCCTTAAAATGAATCTCGAAATGTCCTAGAATCCCTAAAACTTTCTCCCAGTTCTCAGCTCTTCTCATACTGCCCCTAGCATTTCATAAACATCCAAAGTTTCCTTATGAATCTTCAACATTCCTTCAAATGAACCTCGAAATCTCTTAGAATCCTTAAAACTTTTTCCAAGTTCTCTGCTTTCCTCATACTGCCCCTAGCATTTCATAAAAATCCAAATTTTCCTTATGAAACCCCATCATTCCATAAAATGAATCTCGAATTCTCCTAAAATCCTTAAAACTTTTTCCCAGTCCTCAGCTCTCCTCATACTGCCCCTAGCATTTCATAAAAATCCAAAATTTCCTTATTAATCCTCAACATTCCTTAAAATGAATCTCGAAATGTCTTAGAATCCCTAAAACTTTCTCCCAGTTCTCAGCTCTCCTCATACTGCCCCTAGCATTTCATAAAAATAAAAAAGGGTCCTTATGAATCCCCAACATTCCTTAAAATGAACCTCGAAATCTCTTAGAATCCTTAAAACTTTTTCCAAGTTCTCAGCTCTCCTCATACTGCCTCTAGCATTTCATAAAAATCCAAAATTTTCTCAGGAATCCCCAACATTCTATGAAAAGAACCTCGATATCTCCTAGAATCCCTAAAACTTTCTCCTAGTTCTCAGCTCTCCTTATTTTGCCTCTAGCATTTCATAAAAATCCAAATTTTTCTCAGGAATCCCCAACATTCCGTGAAAAGAACCTCGATATCTCCTAGAATCCCTAAAACTTTTTCCCAGTTCTCTGCTCTCCTCATAATGCCCCTAGCATTTGATGAAAATCCAAAGTTTCCTTATGAATCCTCAACATTCCTTAAAATGAATCTCGAAATCTTTTAAAATCCTTAAAACTTTTTCCAAGTTCTCAGCTTTCCTCATTTTGCCCCTAGCATTTCATAAAAATCCAAATTTTCCTTATGAAACCCCATCATTCCATAAAAAGAATGTCGAATTCTCCTTAAATCCTTAAAACTTTTTTCCAGTCCTCAGCTCTCCGCATACTGCCCCTAGCATTTCATAAAAATCCAAAGTTTCCTGATGAGTCCCGTACATCCCTTGAAATGTAGCTCAAACTCTCCTAATATCATTAAATTCTTAAAAACTTCCCAGCCCTTTCCTGACGGCTCCCAGTAACTTCAAAAGTCCTAAAATGCCTTTCGAATGCACCCGAAATCTTCCAAAAATCCCTTTAACTCTCAAAGATCCCAGCCATTTTCAAACTGACAGCATACCAACCCCCCTTCCCCCTTACACCCTTGAATTCCATAAAACTACTAATAAATCCATAAAACTCTTTTTGCAATTTCTCATTGTAATAGGCTGGTTTACCTCACGCAAATCTGACAGGAAAAGGCCTAATTTCCCACACTAAGTAAACAGTGCTGTAATGGTTCATTACAGCACTGATTTGCGTTGCGTAATGGACCATTACAGCATTGTTTACAGTTTTGATCAACTTCTTGATGCTTTCTGGACGCAGTTTTGGAAAATTGTGACAACTGCACAGTATAATCTGCTATGATCAGATTTTCTTAAACAAAGCAATGAACATCAGTGTTTAGTTTGATGGAAAAGTTTTGTTAAAAACTAACCTCAAGAGGTAATTTAGGAAATTGCAAAAAACGTTGTACGCAACTCGGTGCAGAACTCGATTTGTACAGCACTCGTCGTAATTATCCAACTCGGCAAGCCTCGTTGGATAAATGTACGACTCGTGCTGTAAAAATCTTCATTCTGCACCTTGTTGCGTAAACTACTATTTCAACATTAAAGCTTTTTTAAACTGCTAACAGTATGTTTTAAAAATCCAAGCAATTTAAAAATGCTTCCTAACATCTGCTAAAAATTCCTAAAATTATTTACCGTCATACCGTAAAATTCCGAATTTACCGACCTTTTTCAAACTGTCCCCGTATCGCATAAAAATCCTAACTTTTTCTTCAAATCCCCAGTACATTTGGAATGCTCCTCGACATCTTTTAAACATTCATTAAAGGATCCCAGATTTTTTTTAACTGCACGAATCGTCTTAAACGATAGAAATTCCCACAGTCACTTGAAATGTGTCCCGACATGAAAATCCTTCAAACTCGTTTCAACATTTCAGCTTTTTTCAAACTACCTTCAGTATTTCATAAAAACACTGAAGTTTCCTTAGAAACCCCCGGCATCCGCTGGGATGCACCCCATCTCCCAAAAAATCCTCAAACTTTTCCCAGCCTTTTCAAACTGCACAGTATCTCATAAAAATCCCAACATGATCTTAGAAATTCCCAATATCCCCTGGAATGCACCCTGACATCTCCTAAAAATCCATTTAACCCTTTACAACATGCCATCCTCTTTCAAATTGCCCCCAGTATTATTTGTTCCCAAGAATAAAATGATAAATTTGAGCAAAATGTTTGTAATTTCTCACAAATTTGTGAAAAAATACTAATCAAACTCAGCAGCGCACACCACCCCCACCCGATCAGCACCGCAGTATGACTGCGAGTGCGAGGAATCCAAAAACGGCAAAGGATTTTAAACACCCCGCGTTGCTCGTTCACCATTTGCTCTCCTCTCACCAGTCTCACCAGTCCCACCACGGCCGTCATTAGTACTGTTGCGGCTAGCACTAACTTGCTACAATTTTGTGCGCTTCCTTTGCCACACAGTCGCCGCGTCACCGTCTTCTCCCTAGCGGGGATTCGATGCGGCTTTCTAAGCCACGCGCATTACTCACATGCACGATAACCACGGCGTGCACGGAAAGATCGATGTACACAGAGCAAGGAGTAACTTTCACGCAGCGATCGAAAAGACAAAAGATTTCATGCAAACTTGTGTGAAAATTAACGCAAATTTGTGTAAACCCGGATCAGCACATTTTTTGTGCTGATCCAGTCGCACGCAAATATGAGTGAAAAATCCTTTGTCTTTTCGTAAGTTACTCATTCGCTGTGTACTTTCGTTTTAGGGTGTGGAGCAATTTACATACTACGCCAACTTTCCGCACGAACGACCAACTCGCTCAGATTGGTGCAATGTTTATCATACACGATTACACATAGCACCAATCTGAGTGAGTTGGTTGGTCGTGTGCAAACCGTTCGATTGGTGTGCGGGTTGGCCTTAGCTTCTCTTGCCTGCCTTCCGGGAGAGTACGTCTGAGTACCAAAAGGGAAGTGCTGCCAAAACACGGTTCAGTGAAATCGGTGCGATGATTTTCGCAATTCGATGACTTTTCTACACAACTTTTAATTAACTATTGTGGCTAAACTACAAATCATTTAATGTTGGCCCCAAAGAGAGATTGTTAGAAAATTTCATAAACAACCTTTTGTAGAAGAACACTTTTCAAGTTAAGTTTATTTTCCTATAAATAACATCAATAATAGCTAAAAAAGAAGCTGTTTTGTGGACTAACACCACAAACATTTCAAAATTTATGAATGAAAAAGACTTTTGATTAAGTTTTTGTCCAAGAAGCATAAATTCCCAAAGGTTCAAGCTTTCGATTCATAAAAAAACTTTTGTGTTTTGATCAAAGATCGCTGAGATACAGGTCTTTGAAATTTGGCATTTTTCAAAACATCGAATTATGAATAACTCACTTAGCAGTGATTTCCGACCCCATGTTCCTTGGGCACTTTTTCATGACTCGAGGTCCTCTAGCTACCCCTAAAATATGTACAGTCAGGAAGCAAACACCCTGTATTTGGAAAATGATTTGATAAACCTCAAATAATCAATTCTTACCTTGCTTGACGTTTGGGCTACTATTTATCGTATTGCCTTCTCAAACGGATCTCTTCGGAAACAAAACAAAACACTTTTGACAAACTCCAATTTCGCCATACTGTATTTTAAGAAAGACATAAGTTGATCTAAAATTGAACTATTGTCGGTATAGGACATAGATGGAAATGCTTTCAGAAGTTTTTGTGATCAAAATCAGTCACAACTTACCCCAAACAATAAGTCCTTTATTATCTCTGTCAATTTCAATATGATAACAGGATGATTTTTGTTTGGTAGTATGTAGTAAAATCATTCTGCACTGAAATAATTCAAAATTCTGATTCTGCAGATTTACCGGATGAAGAATCATTCTTCATACGGCGTGGGTTCAGTGTAGCCCGGTGAGCGCGATGTGCAATGAGAACGAAGCGAAAACCAGCCCTTCGAGTCTCGGCCCCGGCCCGGATCCGGAACCCTGCTAAAAAAAGTAGCTGCAAAACAGCTTATGGAACAAACGCTTTTGAAGAAAGCTTTTTTAAACTCTTATTCGTTAGTTGGATCGAATGCGAACGAAGCATTGGGTAGAAGTTTGTACTGTTGAACACTTCTTCCAGATTGCCGACTCTCTATTCTTTGGCCCTATTAGCTGTGCGTAATTTGTTATGCTTCCTTTGCCGAGAACAGAAAGCGATCACCCATCTTTAAAGTATAATAAGCTTCCTCGACAAAAATAGATAGACCACTGTGATTTCATTAGGATGGACGAGCAGTGGAGTTTTCGTCGTCCACTCATAATTAAAACAAAAAATCTCCAAACTTCTCGAAACAGCGAAAAGTGGACCACTGCTAAACTTAAATGCTCCATAAAACCATACCTTATTAGAGTCCCAGTTGGTGACTTTAATTCCATTTGCTGTCGGTATCCCCATTTATCCACCCGCATTTGAACGAAGTGGAAGCTGCGCCAGGGAGTTCGCTATAAAGAACCTACAAACACCTAGGGTAATTGTTCCCTTCGTTGTGGTAGTACCTAATGTTGCGGTAGTGGCATTTGAGCACTTAGATGTGTTATGCTTATATTAGGCCGTTACAAATATTTATTTCACTTTTTGTCCCACCACCCTTTGGCTGGTCGAGGGGGGGGGGGGGATAAAAATAATAAAGCATTTAATCTGAAAAATATTAAAAACTCATCGGATTTGTTAAAGAATTGTTAGAAAAACCCGAAATTTTGATAAATATTTTTTATCTGCCCCCTCAAAATGCAAATTCCAGCCAAAAATTTTTGAAGGGGGGGGAGACAAAAAGTGAAAATAAAATTTGTATCAGCCTTATTAGATTGCACTTTTTGTGTGCTTAAGATTTGCCCAAAAACCTATTTGAGAAAAATATTTTCCTTAATATTTCTGCTGCTGTGTTCCTATTGTTGCGGTAGTGTTCCTAATGTTGCGGTATCCCATATGATTTCAATGGGATACCGCAACATTAGGAACAGAAATTAAATTTTACCTCCATAATAGGAACAGTGTGCCTAATGTTGTGGTATGCAATTATTGATCGAAAACAGAGAGAAACGATAGTTTTCATATTTTTCCCAGCAAATTTGGATAGAAAACTACCGACTAACGTTTTGAAACCTATCATTAGATGGTACGATCATATTTTTTTTGAATTAATTTACCTTATTACCACAACGATCGGCACACTTACCCTACTATGTATCTGCCGTCGTTGGACGAGATGACGACGACAACGATGATGATGCTGTTGTTGGTGCTGATGACGGTGATGCCGGTGGAGCTTTCCCGGTTCAGCGGTGCTCGTTCTGATGGTTAATTGCGCTCGTTTTCCTTTTCATATCTTCATCTTTCAATCTTTGCCGGTGGTGCGCCATGAGAGCAAAAGTTGGTTCAAATCATGCTGGCTCACCATCATTTAATTTCAGCAACTTTTTTTTCTATATTTGTAGTGAAGCCCGTTGTTGGTGGATACATTTTTCGTTCAATCACTCTTGTTGGCGAAGCTCCATCGGAAAGCGGAGTGTTTGTTTTAAAAACTTTATCTACCATCTCGCTAGTTTTTTGTGGGTAGTAGTTGTTGATGACAGTTGGGTGGTGGTTACAGGGCTGGTACTGAAATAATGATAACTAGATGCATAATTCAGGCTAAACATGTCTAAAGGTCCTATCTGCAGAAGAGAGGCTCTCTTTGGTTTCTCTCTCTTTCGTTAATATATCAGCTGTTTATTTGTATTATGATTGTCTCCTTGCATTGAACGATGGTCAAAACGATCGTCTTTTGATTTGTACTGCAAAAATAGTTGAAAAGTGTACCATTGCATTACAATAATTGAAAGAGAAAGTGAACAAAGAGAGCCTCTCAAATGCAGATAGGACCTATTGAAATGTTTGGCCTGAATTAACAACAAAAAAAATTTAGGGAAGCTATCATGACGAAATTTTTTGCTTCTTTCCTTAAAAGTTAAGACTAGTCTAAATGTTAATGTAATAAAGTTACTCGCTCCCAGCCCTGTGGTCAGAATGTTGCACTCGCTCGTACACGTACAACTCGACCGAACGTGGTCAGAATGGGAGTTCAAGTTTTGGAAGCCATCAGATTTGTTAGCGCACCAGCTTCCACTACTCCGGGGTGAAACTTGTTAATACCAGGTAATTGAACCCCGTTTTAATTAGTTCTGAGTTTTAGAAGTTGAGAAAAATTGGATTGCTGGAGCTGTACTCTGCTGGGACAGTTCCCATAAAGTGGTGGTGGATTACAGTTAGTGAGGTTTTTCCTCGCAGTTTGTAGTTGATGGGTAGGTTGCAGTTTTTCAAATTGACGCTACCGCAGTCCGCAACGAAGATCCATTTTATTCGTTAGGTAGGTACGTGTTGTGTACAACCTTTCTGCGATCCAATCGAGATGGGTTCTCGTCAAGATTAACTAAATGACTTAATTAAAATGCTGATTATCTTATCTTCGATCTCATCGACTCAGCCGAATCTGATCAGATTGAAAATCGTTTCATCGAACGTCAGCCAGCATAGCTCGGCTCGGCGGTAGCTTCTGGTTGATCCGCAATGGTGGTAGCATGTTGATTGGATGCGCGGGAAGTAAGAACTGCTCAACCAACGCTGAAACATCTCTCTTGTATCCTGATCCCATTAGGTATGTTTGTTTATGAACCTGATTATTCTCAGTATGGCGTTGGAGGAACTTTCAAACAACGCATTGGAGAACCATTTCACCGCATAACATGGCTTGATTAACGAGGATACTTTTAATTAGTATTCATTAGCGAATTTCTTTCTTGCAGTGATCTTATTTATAATTTCAAATAATTGATTCACGGAAATAAGGTCTGACGTTAAAGACGAAAGAAGTGCAAAAGTCAATAATTTATGTTGAATTGAAACAAATACGTTTAACGCATTCCTCCTGTAGTTTGACTTGTTGAGACAGAGAAGACAGAGAAGACAGAGAAGACAGAGAAGACAGAGAAGACAGAGAAGACAGAGAAGACAGAGAAGACAGAGAAGACAGAGAAGACAGAGAAGACAGAGAAGACAGAGAAGACAGAGAAGACAGAGAAGACAGAGAAGACAGAGAAGACAGAGAAGACAGAGAAGACAGAGAAGACAGAGAAGACAGAGAAGACAGAGAAGACAGAGAAGACAGAGAAGACAGAGAAGACAGAGAAGACAGAGAAGACAGAGAAGACAGAGAAGACAGAGAAGACAGAGAAGACAGAGAAGACAGAGAAGACAGAGAAGACAGAGAAGACAGAGAAGACAGAGAAGACAGAGAAGACAGAGAAGACAGAGAAGACAGAGAAGACAGAGAAGACAGAGAAGACAGAGAAGACAGAGAAGACAGAGAAGACAGAGAAGACAGAGAAGACAGAGAAGACAGAGAAGACAGAGAAGACAGAGAAGACAGAGAAGACAGAGAAGACAGAGAAGACAGAGAAGACAGAGAAGACAGAGAAGACAGAGAAGACAGAGAAGACAGAGAAGACAGAGAAGACAGAGAAGACAGAGAAGACAGAGAAGACAGAGAAGACAGAGAAGACAGAGAAGACAGAGAAGACAGAGAAGACAGAGAAGACAGAGAAGACAGAGAAGACAGAGAAGACAGAGAAGACAGAGAAGACAGAGAAGACAGAGAAGACAGAGAAGACAGAGAAGACAGAGAAGACAGAGAAGACAGAGAAGACAGAGAAGACAGAGAAGACAGAGAAGACAGAGAAGACAGAGAAGACAGAGAAGACAGAGAAGACAGAGAAGACAGAGAAGACAGAGAAGACAGAGAAGACAGAGAAGATAGAGAAGACAGAAAAGACAGAGAAGACAGAGAAGACAGAGAAGACAGAGAAGACAGAGAAGACAGAGAAGACAGAGAAGACAGAGAAGACAGAGAAGACAGAAAAGACAGAGAAGACAGAGAAGACAGAGAAGACAGAGAAGACAGAGAAGACAGAGAAGACAGAGAAGACAGAGAAGACAGAGAAGACAGAGAAGACAGAGAAGACAGAGAAGACAGAGAAGACAGAGAAGACAGAGAAGACAGAGAAGACAGAGAAGACAGAGAAAACAGAGTAGACAGAAAATACAAAAAATACAGAGAAGACAAACAAGACATAGAAGACAGAGAAGACAGAGAAGACAGAGAAGACAGAGAAGACAGAGAAGACAGAGAAGACAGAGAAGACAGAGAAGACAGAGAAGACAGAGAAGACAGAGAAGACAGAGAAGACAGAGAAGACAGAGAAGACAGAGAAGACAGAGAAGACAGAGAAGACAGAGAAGACAGAGAAGACAGAGAAGACAGAGAAGACAGAGAAGACAGAGAAGACAGAGAAGACAGAGAAGACAGAGAAGACAGAGAAGACAGAGAAGACAGAGAAGACAGAGAAGACAGAGAAGACAGAGAAGACAGAGAAGACAGAGAAGACAGAGAAGACAGAGAAGACAGAGAAGACAGAGAAGACAGAGAAGACAGAGAAGACAGAGAAGACAGAGAAGACAGAGAAGACAGAGAAGACAGAGAAGACAGAGAAGACAGAGAAGACAGAGAAGACAGAGAAGACAGAGAAGACAGAGAAGACAGAGAAGACAGAGAAGACAGAGAAGACAGAGAAGACAGAGAAGACAGAGAAGACAGAGAAGACAGAGAAGACAGAGAAGACAGAGAAGACAGAGAAGACAGAGAAGACAGAGGAGACAGAGAAGACAGAGAAGACAGAGAAGACAGAGAATACAGAGAAGACAGAGAAGACAGAGAAGACAGAGAAGACAGAGAAGACAGAGAAGACAGAGAAGACAGAGAAGACAGAGAAGACAGAGAAGACAGAGAAGACAGAGAAGACAGAGAAGACAGAGAAGACAGAGAAGACAGAGAAGACAGAGAAGACAGAGAAGACAGAGAAGACAGAGAAGACAGAGAAGACAGAGAAGACAGAGAAGATAGAGAAGACAGAGAAAACAGAGTAGACAGAAAATACAGAAAATACAGAGAAGACAAACAAGACATAGAAGACAGAGAAGACAGAGAAGACAGAGAAGACCAGGCTTTCCAAAAGTACCGCATCATGATAGCATTTTGATGGCTGTCACACTCTTATTCCCATGACAGCCTTGTGAATGCATGGTTCATGACAGCCCACAGAATAAAACTCATGCGACCTACAACATCACTGTCGGGAACTGCTCACATCGTCTGCTTTCGCTGTGCGTTCGTTCGCCGATGACAACCTTGGCTCTAGCCCAAACCGTCTCTCGTTGGCTGGACACGAAGTGACGAAAATCGCTGCGCTCGGCCCGAGCATTTTACTTCTGTTGAACGTGTCGAGTATCGTGGTATATCGCACGCTCAAAATTGTCGACGTGTTTCATGTATTATGTATTTTTTAAAATAGAGAATATGTACCTGTAAGTCTTATTCTAGTAGAGTATTTTGCATAGCATTATTTTTTATGGGCATGTGAAATGCACTGCCATGTTTTCAATATAAAAAAGAGTTGAATCTCATATCAGTGGTATATTTTAGCCAGATTACAATTTCGACAAACGCTGGCACAAACTTCTTTTCGCCCCTAGGGCATCTTGTGAAAGGCATATCATGTTTGTAAAAAAATATTTATTGAGCACATATTTTGTGAATAACTTTTAGCGTTAAGCCATGTGCTCCCGTGACAGCCTATGACACCCTTTACGCGACAGCCGGCTTGGTTAGCCAAAGATTGTCATCGCCATGCGGCCAACAATACTCACGACGTTTCCCACTCGGCTCGATACGACTCGAGTATGCAACTGTCAGGCAAGCAGCCGAAGCAGCGGCTGTTTCAATACATCTTTCGCTCATGCGTGTGCGTGCTGTTGGCGATACATTTCTCACTGATGGTGTTGCACACGGTAACGAGAGATGGTCTGCACACATAAGAGAGTGTCGATTCAGCCTTGCGCGGGCTGTTGCGAGAAGGATGTACATTTGGAAAGCCTGGAGAAGACAGAGAAGACAGAGAAGACAGAGAAGACAGAGAAGACAGAGAAGACAGAGAAGACAGAGAAGACAGAGAAGACAGAGAAGACAGAGAAGACAGAGAAGACAGAGAAGACAGAGAAGACAGAGAAGACAGAGAAGACAGAGAAGACAGAGAAGACAGAGAAGACAGAGAAGACAGAGAAGACAGAGAAGACAGAGAAGACAGAGAAGATAGAGAAGACAGAGAAAACAGAGTAGACAGAAAATACAGAAAATACAGAGAAGACAAACAAGACATAGAAGACAGAGAAGACAGAGAAGACAGAGAAGACCAGGCTTTCCAAAAGTACCGCATCATGATAGCATTTTGATGGCTGTCACACTCTTATTCCCATGACAGCCTTGTGAATGCATGGTTCATGACAGCCCACAGAATAAAACTCATGCGACCTACAACATCACTGTCGGGAACTGCTCACATCGTCTGCTTTCGCTGTGCGTTCGTTCGCCGATGACAACCTTGGCTCTAGCCCAAACCGTCTCTCGTTGGCTGGACACGAAGTGACGAAAATCGCTGCGCTCGGCCCGAGCATTTTACTTCTGTTGAACGTGTCGAGTATCGTGGTATATCGCACGCTCAAAATTGTCGACGTGTTTCATGTATTATGTATTTTTTCAAATAGAGAATATGTACCTGTAAGTCTTATTCTAGTAGAGTATTTTGCATAGCATTATTTTTTATGGGCATGTGAAATGCACTGCCATGTTTTCAATATAAAAAAGAGTTGAATCTCATATCAGTGGTATATTTTAGCCAGATTACAATTTCGACAAACGCTGGCACAAACTTCTTTTCGCCCCTAGGGCATCTTGTGAAAGGCATATCATGTTTGTAAAAAAATATTTATTGAGCACATATTTTGTGAATAACTTTTAGCGTTAAGCCATGTGCTCCCGTGACAGCCTATGACACCCTTTACGCGACAGCCGGCTTGGTTAGCCAAAGATTGTCATCGCCATGCGGCCAACAATACTCACGACGTTTCCCACTCGGCTCGATACGACTCGAGTATGCAACTGTCAGGCAAGCAGCCGAAGCAGCGGCTGTTTCAATACATCTTTCGCTCATGCGTGTGCGTGCTGTTGGCGATACATTTCTCACTGATGGTGTTGCACACGGTAACGAGAGATGGTCTGCACACATAAGAGAGTGTCGATTCAGCCTTGCGCGGGCTGTTGCGAGAAGGATGTACATTTGGAAAGCCTGGAGAAGACAGAGAAGACAGAGAAGACAGAGAAGACAGAGAAGACAGAGAAGACAGAGAAGACAGAGAAGACAGAGAAGACAGAGAAGACAGAGAAGACAGAGAAGACAGAGAAGACAGAGAAGACAGAGAAGACAGAGAAGACAGAGAAGACAGAGAAGACAGAGAAGACAGAGAAGACAGAGAAGACAGAGAAGACAGAGAAGACAGAGAAGATAGAGAAGACAGAGAAAACAGAGTAGACAGAAAATACAGAAAATACAGAGAAGACAAACAAGACATAGAAGACAGAGAAGACAGAGAAGACAGAGAAGACCAGGCTTTCCAAAAGTACCGCATCATGATAGCATTTTGATGGCTGTCACACTCTTATTCCCATGACAGCCTTGTGAATGCATGGTTCATGACAGCCCACAGAATAAAACTCATGCGACCTACAACATCACTGTCGGGAACTGCTCACATCGTCTGCTTTCGCTGTGCGTTCGTTCGCCGATGACAACCTTGGCTCTAGCCCAAACCGTCTCTCGTTGGCTGGACACGAAGTGACGAAAATCGCTGCGCTCGGCCCGAGCATTTTACTTCTGTTGAACGTGTCGAGTATCGTGGTATATCGCACGCTCAAAATTGTCGACGTGTTTCATGTATTATGTATTTTTTTCAAATAGAGAATATGTACCTGTAAGTCTTATTCTAGTAGAGTATTTTGCATAGCATTATTTTTTATGGGCATGTGAAATGCACTGCCATGTTTTCAATATAAAAAAGAGTTGAATCTCATATCAGTGGTATATTTTAGCCAGATTACAATTTCGACAAACGCTGGCACAAACTTCTTTTCGCCCCTAGGGCATCTTGTGAAAGGCATATCATGTTTGTAAAAAAATATTTATTGAGCACATATTTTGTGAATAACTTTTAGCGTTAAGCCATGTGCTCCCGTGACAGCCTATGACACCCTTTACGCGACAGCCGGCTTGGTTAGCCAAAGATTGTCATCGCTATGCGGCCAACAATACTCACGACGTTTCCCACTCGGCTCGATACGACTCGAGTATGCAACTGTCAGGCAAGCAGCCGAAGCAGCGGCTGTTTCAATACATCTTTCGCTCATGCGTGTGCGTGCTGTTGGCGATACATTTCTCACTGATGGTGTTGCACACGGTAACGAGAGATGGTCTGCACACATAAGAGAGTGTCGATTCAGCCTTGCGCGGGCTGTTGCGAGAAGGATGTACATTTGGAAAGCCTGGAGAAGACAGAGAAGACAGAGAAGACAGAGAAGACAGAGAAGACAGAGAAGACAGAGAAGACAGAGAAGACAGAGAAGACAGAGAAGACAGAGAAGACAGAGAAGACAGAGAAGACAGAGAAGACAGAGAAGACAGAGAAGACAGAGAAGACAGAGAAGACAGAGAAGACAGAGAAGACAGAGAAGACAGAGAAGACAGAGAAGACAGAGAAGACAGAGAAAGAGAAGACAGAGAAGACAGAGAAGACAGAGAAGACAGAGAAGACAGAGAAGACAGAGAAGACAGAGAAGACAGAGAAGACAGAGAAGACAGAGAAGACAGAGAAGACAGAGAAGACAGAGAAGACAGAGAAGACAGAGAAGACAGAGAAGACAGAGAAGACAGAGAAGACAGAGGACAGAGAAGACAGAGAAGACAGAGAAGACAGAGAAGACAGAGAAGACAGAGAAGACAGAGAAGACAGAGAAGACAGAGAAGACAGAGAAGACAGAGAAGACAGAGAAGACAGAGAAGACAGAGAAGACAGAGAAGACAGAGAAGACAGAGAAGACAGAGAAGACAGAGAAGACAGAGAAGACAGAGAAGACAGAGAAGACAGAGAAGACAGAGAAGACAGAGAAGACAGAGAAGACAGAGAAGACAGAGAAGACAGAGAAGACAGAGAAGACAGAGAAGACAGAGAAGACAGAGAAGACAGAGAAGACAGAGAAGACAGAGAAGACAGAGAAGACAGAGAAGACAGAGAAGACAGAGAAGACAGAGAAGACAGAGAAGACAGAGAAGACAGAGAAGACAGAGAAGACAGAGAAGACAGAGAAGACAGAGAAGACAGAGAAGACAGAGAAGACAGAGAAGACAGAGAAAACAGAGAAGACAGAGAGGACAGAGAAGACAGAGAAGACAGAGAAGACAGAGAAGACAGAGAAGACAGAGAGGACAGAGAGGACAGAGAGGACAGAGAAGACAGAGAAGACAGAGAAGACAGAGAAGACAGAGAAGACAGAGAAGACAGAGAAGACAGAGAAGACAGAGAAGACAGAGAAGACAGAGAAGACAGAGAAAACAGAGAAGACAGAGAAGACAGAGAAGACAGAGAAGACAGAGAAGACAGAGAAGACAGAGAAGACAGAGAAGACAGAGAAGACAGAGAAGACAGAGAAGACAGAGAAGACAGAGAAGTCAGAGAAGACAGAGAAGACAGAGAAGACAGAGAAGACAGAGAAGACAGAGAAGACAGAGAAGACAGAGAAGACAGAGAAGACAGAGAAGACAGAGAAGACAGAGAAGACAGAGAAGACAGAGAAGACAGAGAAGACAGAGAAGACAGAGAAGACAGAGAAGACAGAGAAGACAGAGAAGACAGAGAAGACAGAGAAGACAGAGAAGACAGAGAAGACAGAGAAGACAGAGAAGACAGAGAAGACAGAGAAGACAGAGAAGACAGAGAAGACAGAGAAGACAGAGAAGACAGAGAAGACAGAGAAGACAGAGAAGACAGAGAAGACAGAGAAGACAGAGAAGACAGAGAAGACAGAGAAGACAGAGAAGACAGAGAAGACAGAGAAGACAGAGAAGACAGAGAAGACAGAGAAGACAGAGAAGACAGAGAAGACAGAGAAGACAGAGAAGACAGAGAAGACAGAGAAGACAGAGAAGACAGAGAAGACAGAGAAGACAGAGAAGACAGAGAAGACAGAGAAGACAGAGAAGACAGAGAAGACAGAGAAGACAGAGAAGACAGAGAAGACAGAGAAGACAGAGAGGACAGAGAAGACAGAGAAGACAGAGAAGACAGAGAAGACAGAGAAGACAGAGAAGACAGAGAAGACAGAGAAGACAGAGAAGACAGAGAGGACAGAGAGGACAGAGAAGACAGAGAAGACAGAGAAGACAGAGAAGACAGAGAAGACAGAGAAGACAGAGAAGACAGAGAAGACAGAGAAGACAGAGAAGACAGAGAAGACAGAGAAGACAGAGAAAACAGAGAAGACAGAGAAGACAGAGAAGACAGAGAAGACAGAGAAGACAGAGAAGACAGAGAAGACAGAGAAGACAGAGAAGACAGAGAAGACAGAGAAGACAGAGAAGACAGAGAAGACAGAGAAGACAGAGAAGACAGAGAAGACAGAGAAGACAGAGAAGACAGAGAAGACAGAGAAGACAGAGAAGACAGAGAAGACAGAGAAAACAGAGAAGAAAGAAAAGACAGAGAAGACAGCAAAGACAGAAATAGCGAAGGTAGCAAAGACAGAGAAGACAGCGAAGACTGAGCAGACAAAGAAGATATAAGAACTTGAAACTTAACTATTTTCTCACAGTTTCATCAAATAATCTCTTAACCAATCGTTGAATACTGCGTCTTAACTTCACTAAATCATCCTTGACAAACACATTCTCAGCGGTTCCATCCGACACGGTCGTCACCACCACAAGACACACAATTAAGCAATATTTTTCCCGTCTAGCGAAATAAATCTTCCCGGCAACGAGGGAACGAAAACATCTTGCCTCCTAAATCTCTGATCGATTTTAGTTCGCTTCCTTATCGATAAAGCTTAATCGCAGACCCGCAGGCGCTTCCCGAGGAATCTTTCTCCACGTCGTCGTCGTCGTCGTTGTTGGCACTCGAAGATAGAATTTTCCCCTTGAATACCTAGAGTAGGACCGGGAAACGTCGATGAACGACACGCCGCCCGGCCGCAAAGTACCTATCGTCGTGACGATGAAAGACGATGATGGCAACGGAAGATGAAAGATATGCAATATCCCCGACTTGCTGGATTGTTGCATCGAAAACAAATAGCAAAATAAATTCTCCGCTTGAACTCGGCTGGCTAAAGTTGGCGATGCAAAGAACTAGTTGAGAAGAGGCTCTAGGTCATGGAAACGAGTCGGTGCCAAGTCACTTATAGAAGCAGCTCAGAAACGTGGGGAAGGGTCTTCCCCTCTCTAAACAGCTAGTTATCTATTGGCATCGTCCGAGTCCGAGTTTCAGACTGTCGATGAGCCGGTGCATGAACTCGTCTTTCTTTCGTCTTCCGTGATTATAGATATTTGGATTCTGGTTGGCTGGTACCAGAACTTGGACTTGCCCTGCAGCGCTGTTTCAGAGGAACGTGCGAAGCATCGCATTCTCCCCAAACTGGTCTATGATTTATGCTGGTGTCCCTTTGGTTTTGGCCGCGCAGCTGGGGCTGGCTGGCGGTGATTTCCAAGTGTAGATTGGCACGTTAGAATCCGGCGAGAGACCGGCGGCGAAGCGTGATAGAACCAACCAGCACGCTGCGCTTTATGACTTTTGCACCGAGGGGTTCAATCTTCCGTTATGTGGTGAATGCCAGACCGACGACGACGAAGATGATGATGGTGATCTGGCGGTGGTGTCATGATTTAGGAACTGTTTGTGGATTTAGCACCAACTTGTTGGGCAACATTGTAGGTGTGGGAATTTATTGTTTTCTTTGTGGTTCGTGAGCGGAATCACATTACTGGTTCGTGATAACAATCGGAGCAGGTTTGTAGCGGACGCAAATACATTGCTGCTGAAAAATGATCATCTATACCACTAGCGTGCACAGGGGGGGGCAAGGGGGGCACTTGCCCCCCCTTCTATAAAAAAAACTATGCACCATTTTTGCAATTCTTGCACCTTGGATCTTACCACGCAATGTTGAGAATCACTGAGCTATGGTGCACCATTGACACATACAATTTCTTAGTATCTCATGCACAACCAAGATGTTCTCAGAATCATCTAGGCTAAACTCACGCACCATCTTTTAACTAATCAGTGATGTCAGCACCATATTCGAATAACATGTACCATTTTGGCATTTCGTATTCCAAAACTGTATTCCATGTACGTGAACCATGGTGACTTCGGCACCACATTGAAATCTAAGCACCATTTTTGCAATTTGTGCACCTAGCCATACAAAATAACGAGTATCACTGAATAACAGTGACGACTAATACAGCACACTAACATCATGCACCTTCTTCAAAGCTTTCAATACACCATCATGATGTCCACAGAATGATCTAGGTATCCACGTATTATGATGATCGCATGAAATGTCTTTTTATCAATTAAGTATCTAATACCTCATACTGATATGCACCATCATGAAACTTCATGTACCATCACAGCTCTTCAAGCATCATTTCAGCGTTTATCATATCATCTAGGCATCTAAAGCACCGTAATGGCGTGAGCATCACATAAAATACATTTTTTTGTATGATATGCACCATTTTTGCAATTCGTGCACCTAACCATATTGATAAGCTTTGAAAAACGGTGAAAACTAATGCATCATCTAGCATCATGCACCTTCTTCAAAGCTTTCCAACCACCATTTTGGCATTCACTATATCATCTGGGCATCTTATGCACCATTATGATGTGGTTCACAAGTGAATTTGATGCACCATTTTGACATTTCGCATACAAAATAGCATTCCTTGTTCCTGGTCTATGTTGATTTCTGTGCCGTATTGAGTTTCCTGCACCATTTTTGCAATTCGTGCACCTCCATATGGAATTTGTTGAGTATAACTGAATCATGGTAAAACTAAAGCACCATACAAACATCATGTAGCTCCTTTGCATTCCATGCACCACCATGATGATCACATACATATTTAAGCACCATCCCACGCGTCATCTAAGCATTTAATTCACATTTGAATTTCATAAGCTCCATTTTGCCATATTGTACAGTATGCGGCAGGAAAAAATGCGAAAGTGTTTTTCAACTTCAAACCTCATTTTCGTCCATTTGACATTAACCAATCTATGTTTCAACGTTCCATGATCTATAATAGGCTAGTTTTCTGAAAAGTTAATTAAAAAGTTTCCCAATTTGGTCACCAACCTTTACAGGGCGGCGCCTGAAGATGAAGACAACCAGAATTTTCAAACCGCAGAAAATCGCACAGGTCGCTAAATTTCGCATCTGATAAAACAAAATTTTTGATTTTCTCTACAATATCATCAAATATATGTACTTATTTCATCTGCTATGTGAAACTACATGGCTCTGGATCAGTGTGGTCTGGTTGTTCATCGAATTTGAGCTAATTTTGTTACTGTTATAGTCATTTTGTTTAATGACCATTGGGCGCGCAGTTTATTGATATCCGCTAATTAGGCCTACATTATCACATGTTAAACATCAAATGTGTTCATTTTTATTTTTCAGTGCTAGAATATAGACATTGACTGATACACTGTCATGAAAAAATAGTCATATATATCCCATATTTAGCGTGTAATAGTGCCTTGAACTTTTCGCATTTTTTCCTGCCGCACCCTGTACACCAAATTGTATGCCATGTACCTGATCCATGTTGACTTCCGCACCACATTAAATTCTATGCATCATTTTTGCAATTCTTGTATTTTGGATCTAATCACCCAATGTTGAGAATCACTGAATCATGGTGGCAACAAATGCAACCCTGATACATACAATTTCTTAGTATCTCATGCACACCCATGATGTTCTCAGAATCATTTTTAGGCTAATCTCACGCACCATCTTTTAACTAATCAGTGATGTCAGCACCATAGGCAGCATCCATTTATTACGTAACGCTAAAATCGACATTTTCTGACCCCCCTCCCCCCTCCGTAACGCTTTTTTGTATGAAAACTCTATTTTTTTTGTATGAGCCGTAACGCTCGGCTGTACTCCCCCCCTCCCCTAGAGCGTTACGTAATTTGTGGACGGCGCCATATTCGAATAACATGCACCATTTTGGCATTTCGTATTCCAAAACTGTAATCCATGAACGTGAACCATGGTGACATCGGCACCATATTGAATTCCAAGCACCATTTTGCAATTCGTACACCTAGCCATACACAATGTCGAGTGTCGCTGAATAACGGTGACAACTAATACAGCACACTAACATCATGTACCTTCTTCAAAGCGTCCACAGAATGAACTAGGTATCCACGCATTATGCTGATCTTATGCAACAATCTTTTAATCAACTAGAAAACAAATGCATCATACTGATATGCACCATCGTTAAATTTCATGCACCATCAAAGCTTTCCAAGCACCATTTCAGCGTGTATTATATCATCTAGGCATCTGATGCACCATTATGTTGTGAGCATCACATAAAATACTTTTATTTTGTATTCTATGCACCATTTTTGCAATTCGTGCACCTAACCACGCAACATGTTGATAATCTTTGAATAACGGCCACAACTAATGCAGCACACTAGCATCATACGCCTTCTTCAAAGCTTTTCATGCACCATTTTGGCATTCATTATACCATCTAGGTATCTTATGCACCATTATGATGTGGTTTACATTTGAATTTGATACACCATTTTGGCATTTCGCATACAAAATAGTATTCCACGTACCTGGAACATGTTGATTTCTGTGCCACATTGAGTTGCCTGCACCTTTGCACGAATTGCATGTGCACCTTAATATGAAACATGACGAGTATAATAGAATCATAACTAATGCACCATACATACATCATTCATTCCATGCCCCACCATGATGTTCACAGAATCATCCAGGCACCATCTCACGCACCATCTTTGAATCAAATATGTGTCTAATTGCGAAATAATGCACCATCGTTAAATTTTATGCACTACTAAAGCTTCCAATGCGTAATCGTGGCGTATGAATATCTGTAGTAATCCGTGAAGGCATTCCAGGAGAAATCCCTGGAGAAATTTCAGGAGGAATCCTTGAAGGCCTTTCTGGAGGAATCCCTGAAGACATTACTAAAGATAAAGAAGTGCTTGAAAGAACTCTTGAACGTAGCTCTCAAAAACTGGAAGAAGAGTCTACAGAAATTCCAGTAGAATTTGCAGGAGGAACTTCTAAAGGAATTGCTGGAAAAATTATTGAAGGAATTCCCAGGAGGCATTTCTAAAGGAATCCTTGACGAATTTCCTGGGGGAATCCGTAGAGGAATTCGTGAAAGAATTCATGGAGGAATTTGTGGAGAAATATTTCGAAAAACTCCTGGACAAATTTCTGGAAGAGTTCCAGCAGGGGCTCATTAACGAACCCCTGCCTGGAGTAAACTCTGGAGGCGTTCCTGGAAGAAACCCTGGAGAAATTCGTGGAAGAATTTCTGGAGGATTCTTTGAAGGCATTCCTGAAGGAATCCTTGGGAGAATGCCTGGAGGTTTCCTTGTAAGATTTCCTGGAGGAACTTCTGGAAGAATGTCCGGAGGAATTTCTGCAGGAATCCCTGAGGAAATTTCTGGAGGGACATTTGGAGGAGTTTCTAGAAGAATTCCTGGAAGAAGCTATGAGAAATTCCTGGAGAAATCTCTGATGTAATCCCTGGAGGAATTCCTGAAGGAATCCGTGAAGGAATAACAGGATGAAACACTGGAGGGGTAACAGAAGAAATCCATGAAGGAATCCACGAAATAATTCATGGAGGAATTCCAGGATGAATTGCTGGAGGAATTCCTGAAGGATTTTTTGGAAAAATTCCTGTATGAATTTGTGGAAGAATTACTCGAGGAATTCAATGACGAATCCTTGCAGAAATAACTGGAAAAATCTCTGGAGGAATTTGTGGAGCAATTTCTGGAGGAATCAGTGGAGTCATTCCTGAAAGAATTTTTGGAATAATTCGCGAAAAAATTCTTGGAGGAATTTCTGGAGGCATGCTTTCAAGAATCATTGGATGAATTTCTGGAGGATTTTCAGGAGGAATACTTGGAGGAATCCCTGGAGACATTCATAGAGAAAATCCTAGAGGAAGCTTTGGAAAAATTCCTAGAGAAATCCCTGCTGTTATCCTAGGAGGAATTCCTGAAGGAATCCGTAAAGCAATTCAAGGATGAATCCCCGGAGAATTATTAGAGAAACTTGTGGAAGAATCCCTAGTGGTTTTTCTGGAGAAATTCCTAAAAAAAAATGTAGGAATCCCTGGAAGAATTTCCTGAAGGATTTCTTTGAAAAATTTCTGGAAAAATATTTGCGGCTTCCTGAAGGAATGATTAAAGGAACTCCTCGTGCAAAAGAATTCCTAGAGGGATTTTTTAGGAATATCTAAAAAAATCATTGATTAATCCCTGGAGGAATTCCTGGAGAAATTCCTGGAGAAATGATGATTTTCTGGAGAAATTAATAGAGAAATTTTTATAGTAGTCCCAGGAGAAATTTCTGGAGAGATTCCTTGAAAAATTCCAGAAAAAAATCCTGAAAAAATGTCTGTAGAAATCCCTGGAGAAATTTCTCGAGGAATTCCTGGAAGAGTTCCACGAGAAATTTCTTCAGGATTTTCTGGAGAAATTCGTGCAGGAATTCATTTAGGAGTCCTTGCAGAAATTCCTGGAGGAATCTCTGTAGAAATTCCCGAAGGTATTCAAGATGGAATTAACGAAGGAATTTTTGCAGGAATAATAGAGGAGTTCCTGGAGGAATTTCCGAATGAATTTTTTGAGGATTTTTTTGCGAAACATTTCTGGAGAAATTCCTGGATGATTTTCTTGAGGAATCACTGGGGAAATTCCTGGAGGAATCCATGTTTGAATTCCGGGAGGTATTTCTGGATAAATTCCCGAAGAATTTTTTGGTGGAATAACTGGAGAAATTCCTGGATAAATTATTTAAGAAATTTCTGGACAAATATTTAAGGCTTTCCGGAGGAATGTCTAGAGGAACTCCTCGAGGAATTTGTGAAGGATTTTTTTTTTGAGTAATTTCTGAAGAAACTCATGGATGGACTCCTGGATGAATTCCCGACGAAATTCCTGGAGAAATCCATGGAGAAATCCCTAAAGGAATTCCTAGAGAAATTTTCAGAAAAGATCCGGGAAAAATCCCTGCTGTAATCCTAGGAGGGATTCCTGAAGGAATCTGTGAAGGAATTCAAGGATGAATCCCTGGAGAATTCCTAGAAAATAGAATTCTGGAAGAATCCTTAAAGAATTTTCTGGAGAAATTCCTGAAAAAATGAAGTACAGTATGCGGCAGGAAAAAATGCGAAAGTGTTTTTCAACTTCAAACCTCATTTTCGTCCATTTGACATTAACCAATCTATGTTTCAACGTTCCATGATCTATAATAGGCTAGTTTTCTGAAAAGTTAATTAAAAAGTTTCCCAATTTGGTCACCAACCTTTACAGGGCGGCGCCTGAAGATGAAGACAACCAGAATTTTCAAACCGCAGAAAATCGCACAGGTCGCTAAATTTCGCATCTGATAAAACAAAATTTTTGATTTTCTCTACAATATCATCAAATATATGTACTTATTTCATCTGCTATGTGAAACTACATGGCTCTGGATCAGTGTGGTCTGGTTGTTCATCGAATTTGAGCTAATTTTGTTACTGTTATAGTCATTTTGTTTAATGACCATTGGGCGCGCAGTTTATTGATATCCGCTAATTAGGCCTACATTATCACATGTTAAACATCAAATGTGTTCATTTTTATTTTTCAGTGCTAGAATATAGACATTGACTGATACACTGTCATGAAAAAATAGTCATATATATCCCATATTTAGCGTGTAATAGTGCCTTGAACTTTTCGCATTTTTTCCTGCCGCACCCTGTAATTCCTGGAAAAAAATCTGGAGGATTTCCTGAAGGAATTCTTTGAAAAATTTCTGGAACAGTTTCGGGATAAGTTTTTTCCTGGAGAAATCCGTGGATGGACTCTTGGAGGAATACCTAGAGGAATTTTTGAGGGCATCTATGAAGATTTTTTTAGAGAATTTTCTGGAGCAAAAACTAGAGAAATTTTTATAGTTGTTCCAGGAGATTCCGGGAAAAATTCCAGAAAAAAAATCCTGAAAAACATTCTGTAAAAATCCCTGGAAAAATTTCACGAGGAATTCCAGGAAGAGTTCCGGGACAAATTTCTTCAGGATTTTCTGGAGAAATCCGAGCAGGAGTTCCTTGAGGTAGCCTTGCAGAAATTCCTGGAGGAATCCCTGTAGAAATTCAAGATGGAACTACTGAAGAAATTTTTGAAGGAATGAATGGAGGAATTTCTGGAGGAATTCCCGAAAGAATTCTTTGAGGTACAGTGACCCCACAATTTATGAATCGGCAAAAATGACCACAGTTTATGGATCACTCATTTGATCAACATGGTGATTCATAAATAGTGTACAAACTTAAGGTGATTCATCGGTGTGGGGTCACTGTATTTTTGCGAAACATTCCTGGAGGACTTCCTGGAGAAATTCCTGGATGATTTTCTTCAGGAATCTCTGGAGAAATTTCTGGGAGAATCCATGTTTGCATTCCGGGAGGTATTTCTGGATAAATTCCTCCAGATTTTTTTGGAGGAATCCATTTATGAATTCTTAGAGGAATAACTAGAGAAATTCCTGGATGATTTCTTTAAGGAAATTCTGGACAAATATTTAATGCTTCCTGGAGGAATGTCCTCGAGGAATTAATAAAGGATTTTTTTGAAAAATTTCTGAAGAAACTCATGGATGAATTCCCGAAGAAATTTCGGAGCGATCCATGAAGAAATCTCTGGAGGAATTCCTGGAGAAATTCCCGGAAAAGATCCGGAAAAAAATATTTTAGGATTTTCTGGAGGAATTAGTCGAGGAATTTCTGGATGAATCCCTGGAGACAATATTGGAGGAATCCCTGGAGGTATTTCATGAAGATTCCATGGAAGTATCCCTGGAGGAATTCCTAGAAGAGTTTTAAGAGAAATTGATTTAGGATTATGTGGAGGATTCCGTGAAGGATTTCCTGGAAAAATCCCTGGATGAATGCCTTGAGAAATTTCTGGTGGAATCCATGGAGAGAGGAATTTCTGAAGGAATTCCTGAAAAAAAAAATCCTGGAGGAATCCATGGAGGTATCCCTGAAGGAATTCTTGGAAGGGTTCCGGGAAACATTCCTTTAAGATTCTCTGGAACAATTCTGACAGAAATTCCTAGAGGATTTTCTGGAGTAATTCCTGGAAGTATTTCTGGATGAAATTTTTGAAGAAATTCATGAATAAATCGTTGAAGGAATGAATCCCAGAAGAAGTCCTTTAGGATCTCCTGTAGAATGTCCTGGAGGAATCCATGGAAGAATTGCTCGAGAAATTCCAGGAGGAATTTTAGGATTTTCTGGAGGAATTTGTAGAGTAATTCCTTGAAGAATCCCGGGAGGAAATATTGAAGAAATTCTGGCAGACATTCCTGAAGGATTTTTTTCTAGAAAAAAATTCATGAGGAATCTCTGGAGGAATTCCTGGAGGTAATTCTGAAGAAATTTCTGGAGTATTTACTGGAGGAATTATTTGGGGATATTCTGAAGAAATATATGAGGCTTCATGGAGAAATTTCTGAAGGAACTCCTCGAGAAAATTCTGAAGGAATTTCAGCAGGATTTTTTTAAAAATTCCTGAAGAAATTTTTTAACGAATCCCTGCAGGAACTCCTTGATAAACTCCTAGAAAAAGTTCTTGAGGAATTCTTTGAGGAATGCAAGGAGAAATCCCTGTAGTTCTCGTGAAAATTCCCAGAGGATTTTTTAGAGGAATCCCTGGAGGAGTTCCTGGTAGAATTTCTGGCGCTCTTCCATAAGAAATTTCTGAAAGAATTTTTGCGGAGGAATTTTTGCGGAATTTCTGAAGAAATTCATGAATGAATCCTCGGAGGAATTCCTGAAGAAATGCCTTGGGAATTTCCTGGAGGAATCCATGGGAGAATTTTTCGAGGAATTCTAGGAGGAATTCCTGGAAGAGTTCCGTTTCATTTAGGATTATCTGGAGGAATGCGAGGATCAATTCTTGGAGGAATCCCTAGATGAAATATTGTAGGAATTCTGACAATCATTCCTAAAAGAAAATTTCAGGAGGAATCTCTGGAGGAATTATTGGAGTATTTACCAAAGGAATTATTTGAGGAATTTCTGGTGAAATATATGAGGCTTCCTGGAAAATTAATGGAGGAACGCCTGAAAGAACTTCTCGAGGAATTTCTGAAGGAATATCTGGAGGAATTTCTGAAGATATTAATTATTGCATCCCTGGAGGAATTCCTGAAAAAAAATTCAGGAAAAAAATCCTGGAGAAATTCCTAGGGGATTCCGTGGAGGATTCCCTGGTGAAATTTCTCGCGGAATCATTCGAGGAACTCCCGGAGAGTTTCGGGTGATATTACTTTAGGATTTTCTGGTGGAGTCCATGGATGAATTTTGGGGAGAAATCTCTGGAGGCATCTCGGAGGAATTTCTGGAGGAATGTCTGAAGGAACTACTCGGGCAAATTCTGAACGAATAACTGGTGGATTTTTTTGAGGAATTTCTGAAGAAATTTATGAATGAATTCCTGCAGGAATTCTTGGGTAAATTGCTGGAAAAAATCCTGAAGAAATTCCTGAAGGAATCCGTGGAGGATTTCCTGGACAACTTCCTTGCGGAATTCCTCGAGGAATTCTTGGAAGGGTTCCGGGAGACATTCTTGGGGAACTCAGGCAGAAATTCCTAGAGGATTTTCTGGAGGAATGCCTGGAGGAACTGCTGGAGGAATTTCAGGAGTTCTTCCTCGACAAATTTCTGAAAGAATTCCTTGTGGAATTTCTGGAGGATTTTTTGTGGAATTTCTGAATAAATCCATGAAGGAATTTCTGATGAAATTGTTTGAGAATTCCCTGAAGGAATCCATGGAAAAATCTTTGGAGAAATTTCTTGAGGAATACCTGGAAGAATTCCGTGAGAAATTCCTTTAGCATGTTATGGAGGCATCCGTGGAGGAAATATTGGGGGAATTCTGACAGACAGACATTCAGGAGTTTTCCTAGAAAAATGTCAGGAGGGATCTCTGGAGGAATTTTAGGAGTATTTACTGGAGGAATTCCTGGGGGATTTATTTGAAGATTTTCTGGAGAAATATGTGAGGCTTCCTGGAGAAATGTCTGAAAGAACTCCTCGAGGAATTTCTGAAGGAATTCCCGGAGGAATTTCTGGAAGAAGTTTCTGAGGAATTTCTGAAGAAATTCAGTAATGAATCCCTGGAGAAATTCCTTAAGAAATTTTTGGTGAAAATCCTAAAGAAATTCCTAGAGGATTGCTTGGAGGTATTCCTGGAAGAGTTTTGGAAGAAATTCCTTTAGGATTTTCTGCAGGAATCCGTGGAGGGATTCCTGAAAGAAATCACTGGTTGCATATTGGAGGAATTACTAAAGAAATGTCTGAAGGAACCCCTCGAGGAATTTCTAAAGGAATATCTGGAGGAATTTCAGAAGAAATTCATTATTGAATCCCTGAAAGATTTCCTCATAAAAATCCTGGAAAAAATCCTGGAGAAACTACTGGAGGAATCTGTGGAGGATTTCCTATAGAGATTCCTCGTGAAATTTTTGGAAAAGTTCCGGGAGACATTCTTTTAGGATTCTCTGGAGAAATTCTAGCTGAAATTCCTAGAGGGTTTTCTGGAGAAATCCCTGGAGGAATTTCATGAGGAGTTCTTGGAGGATTTTTTAGGAATAGCTGTAGGAATTTCTGGCGTTATTTTTCGAGAAATTTCTGGAGAAATTTGTTGAGGAATTTAAGAAGGATTTTTTGAAATGATTCATGGATGAATCCCTGAAGGAATTCCTGAAGAAATTCGTTGAGAATTTCCTGGACAATTTTCTGAAGGAACTCCTGGAGGAATTTCTCAAGGAATTCCAGGGAGATATTCTTCAGAAATTCCTTTAGGATTTTCTGGGGGATTCCGTGGGGCAACTCCTAGAAGAATTCCTGGAGGAAATATTGGGGACAGACATTTCTAGTGGATTTTTCCTAGAAGAAATTTCAGGCGGAATTCCTGGAGGTAATTTTGGAAGAATTCTTGCAGTATTTACTGGAGGAATTCCTGGAGGAATTTTTTGAGGAATTTCTGAAGAAATATATGAGACTTCCTGGAGGAATTTCTGAAGGAATTATTAGAAGATTTTTTGAGGGAACTCCTGGAGGAACTCATGCACGAATCTTTGGAGAAATCCTGGAGGAATCTCTGTAGATTGCAATAAGGATTCCGATCAAAATGTTCTATCTAGGAGTTCTGACATTCTCCTAGCATCATTAATTGTCTAGGATCAAAATTCTTTCACAACGACAATATTTTTTTTTCTATAATTGATAATTTTCTAGATATTCTCCATTGTATTTGATACGTTTATAAAATTTTATAAGAGTCGAGATAATGACTTCATATTTAAGTTTCGTATTGCCTTGAAATCATTACCATCCGAAGCCTTCTCTAGAATCCCAATATGAAGTACTTGGTGAAGTTGGCACCACAACATGTTGAAACCCCTACTTGGGAATTCATATTGCGTGTAACATCATCATTCTATTTTGCACCATGATCATACATATATTGCACCATTATTATGGTGCCCCCCCCTAAGCAAGAACCCTGCGCACGCTAGTGATCTATACTGGATGTTAATTTTAGCTATTTTTCTATGCTTCGAACTACTTTTAAATACGGATATGTAGTTGTTTTAGATATCGCAATTGTTCATCTTTATTTCATATCATTATCTTGGAATTTATCTAAAGATTTTTATTCGGATTTCTCTTGAAATACTTATACGATTTCTCTCGAGACTCTCGCAAGACTACCTCCTACGATTCCTCCAGGGAATCGTCTCAAGATTATTTCAGGGATTACTGCAGTTTTTCCTGTAGGGATTCCTAAAGAGAAATTTGTTTTGAGATTCCTTTAGAATTTCTCTCAGAGGTCCCGTAGTCTTAGTGGATTCTTTTAGAAAATCCTTCAAAAATTGCCTCCGGGAATTCTATCTGTGATTCTTTCAGAGATTCCTCCACGAACCACGGATTTATTCAGGAATCTCTCTCGAAGTTTCTCAAAAACTCTTCCTGGATTTCACCCAGATATTTCTTGAGCAATTCCTATAGCAATAATCACCAGAGACAAATAAAAGGAATTACTGTACACATATTCTTAGATTTGTTTCCAGGAGTTTTTCTTTGGATCGTCTCTTTTTTTTTCAAGAAATTCCTCAAGAAATTCTTCTAGGAATTCCTGCAGGGGTCTTCAAAAGTAGACTGAAGACTTTTTTTTACAAATATTTGAAGGTTCTTTCATAAATAATTCTAGTGCTTTCCTTTAGAAATACTCAAACTTTTGCAGAAATTATTGCTTGATTTCCTCCAGAGATCCCTTCGGGAATAACTTTACTTGTAAAGTAATTTTCTCGGACCAATGAATTTCAAATAAAATTTCTCTTGAAAACTTTCAAGAGATTTTTCTTAAAGTTACTTTGGGCTAAGGGTTTCTTCAGAGTATTAATCCAAGCATTGTTTGGATTTTTTCAGACCTTCTTTCAGAGATTCTTTCAAAACCTTTTTTTCTCATCAAATACCTGCAGAAACTAACATATTTCAAAGAATTTCTCAAGATTTTTTTCTATCAATACCTGTAGAAGGTTCTCTTTTGGGTTGGTTCCTTCCTTCAGAAATCCATTTATTTTATTTCCCCAGTGGTTATTTAAATAATTTCTTCAGAATTTGTTATTGTTTCTGCACGATAATCTTCAGAAATTTCTCCCGTTAGTAGTTTTGGGATTTTTATGTACAGAAATTGTAGAAGATTTTTTTTTTGAGAATTCTTCAAAGGCATCTCCAGGAGTTCTTTCAAGGATTCTTTCAGGAAATTCTCCAGTGTTCCCTCAGAAATTTATTGAGGGATTTCCCCAAGATTTCTTCATAAATACAGTTTTTTTAGGAATATCTCCAGTTGTTCCTCAAACATTTTTTTTTCTTTGAATTACTTGTGGAGCTCCTTCATAAGTCTCTCATGATTTTTTTCTGCGAATTAAGGAAACATCTTAAGCTTTCTATTCAGGCATTTTACTAGGCATTCATCCAGAAATTGCTTAAAAAACTACTTACAGGAATTCCTCCAAAAAAATTTCAATAATTTCTTCTACATAACATTTCTTCTAGGAGTTTCCAAAAGTATCTCCAGTAGTTTTGAAGTGATTTCTTGAGGAAAACCCCAAGGATTTTTTTTTAAATTCCTTCAGGAAATCTTCGAATCCTTCAGTAACTTTCGCGCAATTTCTGGAAGAACTTCTGAAAAATACCTAGAAGAATATATGAAAAAAAACTGAAGGGATCTCTAAAGAAATCTTAGGGCACACTTCGGAGCACAATTGAAACTTCTAAAAACCCTTGTAAGAATTTCTGCAGAAATCACTGAAGAAATTCCTCAACGAATTCTTGGAGAAAACTTTTGAAGACTTCACAATGCTTTCCCTGTAGGATTTGTAAAGTAATTTGTAGAGGAATTAAAAAAAAACACATGAAAAAACTTTTTAAGAAACGCCTTTCTGACATTCCTGAAGTTATCCCTATAAATCAGGAATAAGTCTCTGGAAATTTTTGCTCCAAGAAATTTCATAAGGAATCCTATTGGAGCATGCACAAATAACGTAGCATTGTTTGGCCAATTTCCACTAGCTATAATTTCTGAAAAAATCCTGAATACCACCAAAATTCGTGGGAAATATTGTTTAATAAATTTCCTTGAAATTCCAAGGTGTAATTGGTGGACTAATTCTTGGACGACATGCCGAATAAACTTCTGGGGCAGTACATGAAGGAAAAAAATGGAGGAAATTCTTAAGGTACCTCTGTATAAACTTCCTGGTTACTTTAGGCAGGAAGATATTAAGATCAAAATTTGATTTGGTAGATCTTACGTCGCAACGCATTATTCTAAGATGATCTACGTTACAGGACAATTGTGGAAATTTCAGGTATAACTCTAAGAAAATATACTAGTGGAACTGGAATCTCTCAGGGAACTCGTGCCTGAATCTCTGGAAGTGGAATAATGCAATAATATGTGGAGGAATATCTGTAGGATTTTTAGGATGAATCCCTGAAGAATCTTCAGAACAATAACTTCCCTACAGCAATCCATTAACAAATATCTGATTATCTAAAGCCCAAACTTTGTTGAAAAATCTCATTTTTCTGGAAGAAATTCTTAAGGAGTCTGTGGACGACTTCCTAAAGCAATCCTTGGATTTCTAGAATTTTTGACTTTATTAAAATAGCTCTGAATGCATTTTTGAAAATAAAATGTGTATGATTTGCTGGAAGGATTCTGTAGGGATTCCTGAAATATTCTATGGATGATTTGAAGGCAACTCAAGAAAGCATTGCCAGAGGATGTTTTGGAGAGGTAGAAATTCTGAAGCGATCCATGGAATTCTTTCCATTCAAAAGAAATCCGTGGGTAATCTTACAGAATTTTCCAGAGGAATTTATGGAGCGATTTCGGAAAGAATCCAGGAAAGGTTGTATAAAAAAAAGTTTCTAAATAATTTCTGGAGTAATCTCTAGAAAAAATAAGAATCTTTTATTTGTAGGGATTTCTGAAAAAAAAATCCAAGAAGTTCCAATATCACACATTTTTTTATGCACGCACGGGGCTCAACAAATTTTAAAACTCACAGTGGTAGCTTAATTTTGCTACATATATGAGACCAAAAAAATCGCAGATTTTGAAAGAAAAACCTCAATTTCGTATGGAAGTACTACAATTGTAACATTCATATAAATTATTACTCTTTGTGATAACCAAGGATGCCATATATACAGATTTATCTGTATTATACAGATTTTTGAGCATTCGTACAGATTTTGTTTATATAAAACTAGCTGACCCCGGCAAACTTTGTCTTGCCTACTACGATTTTTGACGTTTCTAGTTCCCAGCCAAGTAAAAGTCCCCGTTCAAAAAGTAAAAAAAAATCGTTTATCAAAATCTCTCAATATGTCCATGTTTTTTGCCTCATAAGCCTTCCTTGGGTGAAAACTAACAGAACAAAATTAAAACGACCAAAATCGGACCTTCCGTTCGCAAGTTATGCGTATGCCACTGCATTTTTAAACATATATATATATATATATATATATATATATATATATATATATATAGATAAAGATTGTTGAGCTAGAGGAGCTATTTTAATTTTGTATGGGATTCAGATTTTTCACCCAAATTTTGTATGGGATACAGATTTTTGGAAATAGCGTTACAGATTTTTCAAAAAAATCATCTGGCATCCCTGCCTGGAGTAGTGTGCGGTAGTTCGGCAGCAGCAAAGCTTCACGCGCTGGCTTTGCTAGATTTTTGCGATTTTTTTTTCTTCACTGTGGGGCTCCGACGACGGGACGCCAAGCAGTCTAAGGTCTCTTTTTGCACGGGTAGTTTTTCGGCTTTAACTCGGTCAGTTTTGAACCTACTTATCTGATTTTCCGTACACAGGTAGTACTAACCGTGTCTACCTGTGTACAAATTTTCATGTGAATTGGCTCAAAATTGACCGAGTTAAAGCAGAAAAACTACCCGTGTAAAAAAAGACCTTAGTGTAGTGTGCGGTAGTTCGGCAGCAGCAAAGTTTCGCGCGCTGGCTTTGCTAGATTTTTGCGATTTTTTTTCTCTTCTCTCTGCGGGGCTCCGACGACGGGACGAGTGTGCGCGCGCCGTGGTTCGAGTCGGTTCCGAATTTTTCGCTTCCCATCGGCGCTAGTTTTTAATACACTTTTAGTTGATAATAAATATTTTCTTTCATTTTTTGCATTTACACAAAAGAGTGAAAAATGTTAGTTCGGGTTCGCCGATCGAGAAAAAATTCCGGGCGCCGACAAGTGAGTCGCGTTCAGTGTATTTCTGTGTGGAATAGACTAAAGGTTTCTGCTCCCTAGTGGAGTGGAGACGCGCGATAGAATTTTCTTTTTGGCTAGTTCTTTCGTCGAAAAGTGGTCGGTTGTTAACGGCGGTTTGTGTATATTGATCCATTGTCAAATCATATCACCAACCATAGGTGACTCCCGGACTGACTACCTTACCCTACTAACAAAAAAATTCCTTCCTGAGACAAACGTGGAGATGCAGCGAGTCGCGGTCTTTATAACAACGTTTGTCTTACTAACATTCCCTTCCATCCTCGATGACCGTAAGGACGTGGCCGGCGCCGTTATTGACCTTATTAAAGTTGAGAGCTCTCGACCTGTGTACATTGAGAATTGTAAGCTAGTCCCAAGCCCTATTCATTGGTTCCTTGTGCAATTTCGATTGCTCTGGTCAATCACGGAGTAGCAACTACGAATTGTGCGGTCATCTATGCACATGCACATGCACTATGCAAAATCATCTGGCATCCCTGCCTGTCAGCCACATAAGGGTTAACTAAGCATAATTTATTATTTCTTGTAGGAAATAATAAATTTGCGATGCAGAAAAAGATGTTGTGGATAATTCCACTACATTCTTGAAGCATCTTTGAAGGAATTCCTATATCTCTCGCGTTTGTCGGGTGAAGATTACTGCGTCCAGATTTTAGAACTATTGTGATATACCCTTTTGCTGTGAGGTACGCAAGTTATCTCAGTAACATGTTTGTCACTGAGATACCTTGGTATCGACTGAACTCAAGACCATCTATTATTGATGAATAGAGATCCTGAGTTACAGTATGTGACTCCCCCATTCTGGCGAGACTAGCTTTATGAAGCCAATCACGTCCTTGGGAGATAAGATCCATATGTCAGCAGGCCCTAAAAAGTGCTTGCTGAAAACTTTGAACCTCCGTTGGGTGAGTGCGCTGCAATAGCAGAGGATATGTTCTGATGTTTCCCTCTCCTCGTCACAGAAGCGGCAATTTGGGGGTTGGGTTGCTCCGATCTTTTGTAGATGGTATCTGCAGGGGCAGTGTCCAGTTATTAGACCGGTGTAGATGTTGAGATCCCTTTTGTTGAGACCTAATAGTTGTTGGTTTTTCTTGGGGTTTATCTTTACGAGCCTTCTGGATTGGCTCGTATGGGGAAGTGCATTCCAGTTTGATGTGATTTGACTGACCATATATTTGTTCAGTTCCATTTTTACAGAGCAGTCTGAGATCCCGCAGAAGGGCTCAGGGCCAATGAACCTTTCATTAGATCCATTCCTGGCTAGCTCATCAGCAATCTTGTTTCCCTCTAGACCCGTATGTCCTGGGATCCAATATAGGTAGACTCGATTGCGTATGGATAAGTTTTTCAAAGTCAGAATGCATTCCCACACTAGCTTTGAGTTACAAGTGTACCCAGGTAACCACTAAGTATTTGAATAAGCCGTGTATCAGCCCGTATTACGCATTCAAACTGCTTGCTGCCCTACATAAGCAGTTCGAATGCATAGCTGCCTTGAGTTAGCATAAGCTGTGCTGCTCAAAAGCTTTCGGCTGTTAATTAGCATTTCAACTGCTTGAAGTGGTTTCACTTGGGAGCATACAGAATGCTTTTCAACTGCTCTTTAAATGCTAGGAGCAAAAAGGTTGGGAGATATGTTACGCATTTGGCAACACATTTTGTCTCTCTCTTACAGAGCCTATGCTTCTGTTTACAAATTTGTGCACCTTATTTGTTTCTTCATTTTCCCCTGCTTATCCAAAAGCACCAAAGAAAACATTACTGCAGCTAGATTGGATTGGGAACTTGGCCATCAAAAAATCCCCAATTATTTATCATTTCGTCGGAAAATATGTGCCGAATAGGTGGATGCTTGGTGGATCATAGGATTGTTTGAAAGAGGGAAGAAACAATCATATTCCACAGATATTTAAAAGAAGGGATCGTAATGCTCTACCACAACGAAATATCTCAATGAAAACAAGTTTTGGATGTTGAAGCTGTTATCGAATCATTCTTTATATTGGCGATTAAATCAACGCACGCCACCGGGACAGCTTTAGCATCGTGGATCAGGAGCAACAGAATCCGAGGCAGATATGATTAATCAATCTCCGGATCGTAAGTTCAAACCTACTTCACTACAAAAATCAGCAAAAAAGTACCACCTAGCACCGGCCGGAATATGGAAGGACGATGAAGCGGGGAAGCAGACTGAGAGAACGAGAAGCAGACGTCAATCTATTTTTGTTTTTTTTTTGCTCTACGAGGCGTTACGCTTCTTTGACATTTCGTCACGACGTTCCTGAAGGGATAGCACCACGACAGCCCGTTATTTTGCCAAAACCTGCTGTGAGGTAGCACTATAGGCGCATATACGGCTAATTAGCATTAAACGCCTTGTCGTAAAGGCTACTATAATGCTGAAGGAATGCTATTTTAAATGCTTACTGGTTACTTGGGTAGTTATTAAGCGCCGCTTGGCTGTCAGAGAAAATACATATTTTTGCAAACCTATACTTTCTCTTCAGGCATAATAACACGCATTCCAATATTGCATATATTTCCGCCTGAAATACTGTGGGCCACTGTCCTAAGTGGACAGAGATTTTTGTTCTAAGGCCATAGATTCCGGAGCCTGTCATATTATTCATTTTCGAACAATCTGTGAAGAAATTTATAGAGCCTCGCTGGGTCCACCTCCTTCCCACTCCTGGCGGGAAGGAATGAACACAACGTAAGGTAAGTCATAATTGACTACCGTTTCCATCCAGTCACTACAAATTCCTATTGCGGGATTTATGGCAAATACATTTAATATGCTGAGGTGACCCGTAAGGTCTCCCGACAGCAGTGTTTTTGTTCTCTTTAACCTTAGAGCACTTTTTTCCGCTTCCAGCTTTATGAATTGATCTAACCGGGGCAGGTGAAGCATTGCGTCTAGGGCCAAAGTGGGTGTACTACGAACAGCACCAGTGATGGCTATGCAAGCGGTGCGTTGGATTTTGTTGAGCTTAGCCCTTGCAGCAGCCTTATTAATTTTAGGCCACCAGACAAGGGAAGCGTAAGTAGTAAGTATCCGTTATACTTATATATATATCCACATGATCATAATTGGTTTTAGGCCCAGGGTTTTTGAACAAACCCAAAGTGTATTGAGACCTTTCTGCACAATTGATTGGAGATGAGAGCTCCAATTCAGTTTTGCGTCGAGTATGACACCTAGATATTTTACTTCGCTTGAATAAACTAGTTGTGTTTGATTCAAGAAAAGAGGTTTCAGTTGGACCTTTCTCCGTTTGGTGAAAGGAATAATGGAAGTTTATGTAGGATTTATGCCTAGTTGTTTCTTTTGACACCAGGAAAAAGTGTGATCTAGGGCAGATTGCATTCTTTCCACGATAACACTTTCGATTTTGCCTCGTACAATAATGACAACGTCATCAGCATATCCAACCACTTCGAAGCCTCTTCTCTCTAAGCTGTCTAGAAGCTCATCCACCACCAATGACCACATCAAAGGAGAAAGCACTCCGCCTTGCGGACACCCCCTTGTTGCTTTAACAGTAATGTATGAACCGCTAAGCTCAGAGGAGATTTTTCGATTAGCTAGCATAGCATGTACCCTGGTAACAATGCATGTGTCGAATTTTCTCCTCAGCATTGCTGACCCTATAGACGAATAAAAAGCGTTATCGAATGCGCCCTCAATATCAAGAAATGCTACAAGAGCAATTTCTTTTGCATTAGGTGTTTTTTCGATTTTTGCCGAGATCGTAGATTTTCCACTTTGATAAGCGAATTGGGTTTTTGACAAAGGCATTGCTTTCATAAATTTGTGATTCATGTACTCGCATAGTACCTTTTCCATAATTTTGAGCATTACAGAGGATAACCTTATCGGCCTGAATGCTCTAGGGTTGGTTTTATCTCTCTTTCCTGCCTTCGGAATGAAGACAGTCCGGATTTGACGCCAATCGTTAGGTATATGTCCCAAAATCAGACTCGCCCTAAAAATCTCAACCAAGGGTGGAACCAGTGTTTTCTCCTCTTTTTGGATCAACGCTGGGAATATTGCATCCATGCCAGGAGACTTAAATGGCTCGAAAGATCTCACAGCCCTCTCAACCCTGGCCCGAGTGAAAGCTTCCTTTGCAACCTTTATTGCGTCTTTTTTAGATCCAGAAACCCATGATTGGATCTCTTGTGGATCTGAGACATCAATTCCAGTGTCTTGGTCGCCGATGCTCGACTCAGGGATTGAATCAGGGAAGTGGATCTTTAACAATTCGCTCAGTGTATCGCTAGGCTCTACAGTAAGCGAACCATCCGTCTTTCGGAGGCTACCCACACCATTGGAGTGGTCTTTTGAAAGAGTTTTTGGGTTTCTGGCCACAACGGGTGTATTCTCTATGCTTTCACACATTAGAATCCACGATTTCCATTTGGCTGACCTTATTTCTTTGTTGTAGCTCGTCAGGGCCTTTCTGTATAGGCTCCAATCGCCGGTTCGCTTGGCACGGTTGAATTCCCTACGCGCAGTTTTCCTAAGCTTTTCTAGAGTTCTATTCCACCATGGAACGTCTCTACTCGAACGAATTAATTTAGTTGGACAGCTCTCTTGGTAGGCGTTAAGGATTTTGTTTTAATGGATTTGGACGCATCTTCCAATTGTGTTATGAACTTGATGTGACATTCTATGATGTACTCTTCGGATTGTAGGAGAGCTGAGTAGGATTCCCAATTAGTTTTCTTGGGATCTATAAATGTTTTTTTCTATCGTTAGACCCCCTTCCCATTCGAAGATGATGTGTTTGTGGTCTGACATTGATATTTCTACAGAAACATGCCAGTTTTTTTTTTATCAGAGTTTGACCGACTACATAGAGTCAAGTCCAAAACTTCCTGACGAATGGAGTTTTCGAACGTGATAAGCCTACCAACCAGGGAAGTTTTTCGGCTTCGCAGTCATCAAACGCAATCAAACGACTAAATATCGTTCTTCATCCGACGTTTCGGTGTTTATTACACCCACAAAACGAAAACGATTGCAAGTTCTAATTCCCTGAAGAAGGTGTAATAAACACCGAAACGTCGGATGAAGAACGATATTTAGTCGTTTGATTGCGTTTCATGACTGCGAAGCCAAAAAACTTCCCTAGTTATACAGAGTCTTCAGCAGGGAATGAAATTATCAGCAAATTGAGACGAAAATGGGCGTTTTCCGAGCAGCCGAACAATTCAACGATTCTTTTTCCGGCGAGAAATGTTTATCGATCGCTGCTGTTGTCCACGATCAAAGATAGCCGAAAACTGAAAATCGCTCTTGCCATTTTCGCTATCCAACTTTATCCGCCTTGCCGGTTATCGCGATAATTATCAGGAGGCAAATAACAAAAATTGTGCAACCAACGGGATTCGAACCTAGACCCTCCACAAAAATGTTTCTTAGCGCGCACCATAACCACGCGGCCACACAAGCTGCTCGAGAGGTGGATGAAAATTGATGCATAGAAGCTACCTTTGGTGGCGACGGCGAAACGGAAAGGCGAACAAAGAGCAGAGAGTAAACCAGTCGGCTTTTCATTGCTGATGATAATCCATTTTCGGCGCTGCGGGACGAGCGAGAACACATTCTCGGGAGAAATCCGGGTCTGAATTTATCGCACGTCTTTTTTCGCCGATAATGCGTGTGAGCGAGTTTTCTGTGATCGCGATAGTGATCGATAATTTCATTCCCTGGTCTTCAGTCGATAGCGCTCTACGACTTTTCACCAACATCACAAATGTCAATGTTCTTGGAAGAGAGAAACTGTAACAGGTTTTCACCTCTGGTGTTTATATTTGTACTTCCCCATGTGCATTTGCGTCACACCCTATGACGAAGCGGATGTTGTGTTGGTGGCTGTAGGCTACGAGCGCAGCTATTTCTGGGGGAGGGATTTCGTCCACGTCACCTGGGAAGTCTGCCGAGACCATTAAGATCTCTCTACTCCCTCTAGCGGAAGGTACCTCCATCCTGATAGATATGATGCCCCTTTTTATGAATTCTGAAATTGGAAAGTATTTACAGTTGTTATGTAATAAAATAGCCGCTCTAGGAGAAAGCTGGCTGTCATCATATACCAACTTACATGAGTGTTCTGGCATACCTTCTATTCTGGATTTATTGATCTATGGCTCTTGAATGAGGGCCACGGTTAGATTCTCTTTAGTGAACCTCCGACAGAGCACACCCGTGGCGCTCTCAGCATGGTGGAGGTTCACTTGCAGAGCTTTAGTCGCCATTTCCGGGGTTCCCGCTTTTTTCCGGACGACGACTGTCCGGCTTTGGATGTTGCGGATCATCAGGATGTCGTTTGATGTTACAGTTTTGGTTGTTTCTCTTCCCTGTAACGACCTGGCCCGCCAGGTTCGCCTCTGTGGTCAAACTGTCGCTTTTGCACCCCCTTTGCCATGTTTAGATACCTTTGGTTTGGTACCACTAGAGCAGGGGGTCGCATGTAAGCTTCGAGCTTTTCCTTTAGAAGCGGACTGACTAGCTTTTACGATGCTTTTGGGGTGAGATTTACTATAACCTCGCCCGAACCGGAGCTCCGCGGAGGCTTCCTCAGATTTTTCTTGGGTCGGCCTTCCAGTTAGCCGAACCTGTAGTGAGTTGGGCGGTGGGAAAGTCTTTGGGTATTATCCCGACCTTCACGCTTTTGGCCATATCACTGTAGCTGATACCAGCTGTTTTCCTCATGGGTGGGTTTTGTAGTCCAGACACGTTTCTCTGAGGCGCGCTGTTTGAGGACTGTTGGGCGCGCTCTCTCGGATCCAGATGGTGCTTCACCCTTTTTTGTTTGAGGTCCTCTGTGGCGGATTTGTCTAGGTCGTTTCTCGAGCGTTTTGAGGAAGTGGGCTCGCTCTCCTTATTCAGGATTATGGACAAGGCCTCATTCCGGTCGTTTCCCTTCTCCCGGAGAGTTCTAAGCTGCTTCCTCTGCGAGCGTGTGATAGTGGGGAATTTCTTGCTCGGAGCCTCCTTGGCTTCCGTAGAACCCTTGTTATCTTCGGATCCTTTGCTACTTGCTAAAGATTCTTGGGGGTTGATGACGATCCTTATACCATCATCTTCGTTATCTTCCATGTCCAGCAGGTTGGAGTCGGTCGATGTTGTAGATCTGGATCAGCTTTGTCGAAACATCCCAAGTAACATTTTGATTGCCAATAAGTCTTGAAGAGGTTTTAAAAAAAAACATCAGAAAACCTAATACCTTCTATATTGGTTTTATGAAGGCTTTAAGAATCTCTTCTAGTCTATTTGACTTAAAAATGTTACTTGGGATGTGCTGCTCCGGGAGGTAGGCGTTGAGGGGCAGGATATTTCCATCTTCTCCTGCGAACTACTGAGTAGTTGGTCTTCGATAAGGCCAAGCTGGCTCAGAGTATTCTCCATTTCGCTCTCACACGATTGAGAGAGGCAGTCGTCACCTTGAAGGTTGTTTGTAGAATTTGTACACATTTTTGGTCCCATGAGTAGCTAGGGAAATAAATGTCCGCTGCACCAGTGCCCCGCCGTAGTGCAGTAAGGGTTGCTTACTGCGGTGTTCGCCCTGGTGCACCCCAGGTTCCGATCGCGGTTGAGCATGTTTAGAACCCCCTCAACCATTCAGCCCTCGGCACGGGTCGCATGACACCTTGGCATTGGGGTTTATCCATTTTTGCTTTACACGATGGCCATGAATAACAGCCATCGCAACCTTCCTCCTTTACCAGGGCTTAGGACCTGTAGCTCAAGTTCACAATACTTTCACTATCTTTCAGACATGCAACTACGGGGAACCATCATTGCTATTTTGTATTTATCCCTGGAAGAACTCCTTGAGTAAAACCTAGAAAAATCCCAAAAGGAATCCCAGGTAGAATACTGGGAAAAACTAATAAATAAATAAAACAATTAATACTTGGACACACGCTTGAATCTTTACAGAAATTCTGAAAGAATCTTTGAATAGCTGTTAACCCGAGAGCGATCGCGTCGTGTGCTGAGTAAACGCTCCATGAAAAATGCACGCATGTGGTACACAGCGTGAGCGCTTCGTCGCTGCAGGTAGTCAAAGACGCGACTGCTCGAGGGTTGAGAGCTTTTTTTGAATGTATACTCAAGGAGTCATTGGAAAAAATCACGACAGAGTTCTAGAAGCGATTCATGAAGAAATCCCAAAGGAATTCGCAATGAAATCTTCAAAAAACAATGTTGCTAGACATTGTTAAAAAATCCCGAAAAAAAGTTCTACAACCGTTTTTGAAGGAAATATTGAAGAAATTCTTGGTGAAACTGTTGACGAATTTTTAGAGTTTTAAAGCTCTTAAAATAATACCTAGAGAAACTCCTGAAAGAATCGTTTATTAATGCTATGAATAGAAATACTTTACTCAACATGCTTGATGGAGAAGGTTTTTCTTAAGAAGAAAAAAGATTCCATTCAAAAATCGCAATAGGAAATTGAAGAAAAGTTCCTGGAGGAACGCTAGAAAAAAATATCCGAAGGCCGTGAGGTGATCGAAAGGTGAAAGCAGCACTTCGATCAGCACCTGAATGGCGTGGTGAACGTAGGCACGGGAGACCACGGTAACGGAGGAAACGACGAAACTAGTGCAGCGTAGGACGGAAATGAACCAACTCACACGCTGAGGGAAGATAAGGATGCCATTCATCAGCTCAAAACTAACAAAGCAGCTGGTAAGGATGGTATCGCAGCTGAACTCATCAAGATGGGTCCAGAAAAGTTGGTCACCTTGGTAATCTGCCCCATTAACAAGAAAGTCGACCATTTGGAATGTGAGAACTTCAGAGCAATCACTGTTTGGAATGCTGCCTACAAAGTGCTATCCCAGATCATCTTCTGTTACTTAAAACGAATGTGTTCGAGGGAAGTTATCAAGCTGATTTCATCGACGGCCGGTCGACAACGGACCAGATCTTCACCGTACGGCAAATCTCCAGAAATGCCGTAAATACCAGGTCCCAACGCATCACCGAGGAGCTATGGAAAATCATCGATGAAAACGGTTTTCCTGGGATGTTGACTAGACTGATTGAAGTAACGATGAACGGTGTGCAAAACTGCGTAAGGGTTTCGGGTGAACTATCCAGTTCATTCCAATCGAGCCTGGGACTGCGACAAGGTGACGGACTCTCATGCCTACTCTTCAACATCGCTCTGGAAGGTGTGATGCGAGGAGCCGGGCTCAACAGCCGGGGTACGATTTTCACAAAATCCGGTCAACTTGTGTGCTTTGCGAACGACATGGACATTATCGCCAGAACATTTGAAACGATGGCAAAACTGTACACCCGCCTAACGCAAAGCAGCAAAGATCGGAATGGTGTTGAATGCCTCAAAAACAAAGGACATGCTGGTAGGTGGAACCGAACACGACCGGATCCGTCTGGGTAGTAATGTTACGATAGAAGGGGATACCTTCAAGGTGGTGGAGGAATTCTTCTACCTTGGATCCTTACCGACGGCTGACATCAACGTGTGTCGTGAAATTCGAAGACGCATCATCAGCGGAAGTCGGGCCCACTATGGTCTCCCGAAGAGTCAAATGCACCATGTACAAAACGCTAATAAGGGTCCATTCATTAAGTACGTCACGGTCCTAGGGGGGAGGGGGGTTTGTGAAAGTGTGACAAGCAATGTATTAAGTATAGGAAAAACGCGTACGAAGGGAGGAGGGGGGGGGGGGTTGAAAATTCCCCATTTTAGCGTGACGTACTTAATGGATGCTCCCTAAGACCGGTGGTCCTCTACGGACACGAGACATGGACGATGCTCGAGAAGGACCTGCAAGCACTCGGAGTTTTCGAGCGACGCGGGTTAAGGACGATCTTCGGCGGTGTGCAGGAGAACGGTGTATAGCGGACAAGGTTGTTAACCAATAAAGTATCGACAGTTAACTCAACGCAAGTTCGATAACGATAAAGGCTACTCGATAATCTCTCGATAACAATCATCAAACGATGAATCAACGCGAAGATCGACGTACCTTCGATAATTTTTCATCAAATCTAGTTACCCTAGTGACGGCATCAACAACGGTCCAGATTGCGAAGAAAAAATTTCGGAAACGTAATCGTGTCGATAATTTCCACAGTTAACTGTATCGCCGTTGACTTTTCCGCCTGAAGACGTTATCGACGATAAACGATAACAGACGTTAACTTTATCGTCGATAACGATAATTTATCGATTAACATCCTTGGTAGCGGAAAAGGATGAACCACGAGCTCGCTGCACTTTACGGTGAACCCAGCATCCAGAAGGTGGTCAAATCCGGAAGGATACGATGGGCAGGGCATGTTGCAATAATGCCGGACAACAACCCTGCAAAGTTGGTGTTCGTGACAGATCTGGTTGGCACAAGAAGGCGTGGAGCTAAGAGAGCACGATGGGCGGATCAGGTGGAGCGTGACTTGGCGAACATCGGGTGTGACCGAGGATGCTACAGTTCTTTGTATTGTTTGGTGGTTGTGTTAGAAAATCACAAACTATTCACGAAAGTATGAAACTACAGTTTAAACCCTAACATCAAACCCATGACCAAGGGAAAGGTTTTTGTTACCTAAGCTTTATTGCGTTGCCACCTTTTAAGGCACGGATGTGCCTACACACTGTGTTGAGGGATATTTACTCTGCATCCAAAATCTAAATCCTTCTTCAAAGTTTGGCCCTTTTGTCACTCATAAGAAGTGAATCTCAAAATGCATGCTTACTACTTAACTCAAAAATATATATGCCTGTCTCCTAGAGAGATTAATGTCCTCCTCAAAGATTATGCAACTGTAATAAATCTCCCCAAAAAGAACTATGTAGTTAACTGGCTATAGTGTTTCGTCATTTTATACCTCAGCTGGTATCCATTCCCCAAATCTCTCTCTTGGAGAAGCGAAAGAATTTTAATTAGACCTTAGGGTTTTGCTAAGCATTGCCACGAGAAGAGCACTACATTCCTTAATAGCGTAGAAGTGTTTGGCGACCAAATAAGTGCAGCCACGGGCGGAGTTTTTCTCTATTTATGAGCTGTTCATTCGTCCCCGGGGAGTCATAGTCGTTCTCGGCTTATTACTTATACTAACAGGGCAGCCCATCTCTGTCGACGGTGTGACTGATTTATAACCGCCTGTAGTGGTTTCTCCACCATCCCAAACCGTTTCAAGTTTTCAACGAATTTGAGTTTTACGAGTCTTTAAAATGTCGTAAACTGATCTGAACCGATAAACTTCTCCAGTACGTAAGTACTGGGCATCTTGGAATCGTCTTTTCCTTGGAGATACGCATTGGTCTGGAAATCCGTGAAGTTCCGAACCGTCATCGATCATTTTCGCGCTCTGCGGCACAATTCATCGCCTCCGTGTGCTTCAAAGGCAACTGGAAATACACCGATCTCAGTCACAGTCGCATCCACCATCCGTCATCAAGGGTGGCCAACAATAATCATTTGAGACAAGACAATCCACAACGAGAGCGAAGAAACAAGAAAATCTCAATGAGAAGAAATCTCCACCGAGCAACTGTTTGAAAGCTTTTTCTGATTTTGACCCGAAGCGGAGTTTCCGAAATTTATGTACGCCTGACTTACGTGACTGTGATAATCTTCCGAACTGGCTATTGGTCGGATGGCAAGCTCTTTTTGACCTGCAGCATGAAGTGGACTTTTGGTAACATGTTTTCACTGATTCCTTCCTGCCTCCACTGCTCGAGGATGTTCGTCCGATTCGGATAAGTTTATTTTCGTGTAAGAGTTTTTTTTTTCTCCAGCTTTGTTTCCCCAAGAGGAGGTCCACATACTCCCAGCCGCCTCCTCCACATAATCACCAAATTGGATCAGGTCATTCTTGGGCGCTGTCCATAAACTACGTAGACTTATTTTTGGTAATCACAGACCCCCCCTCCCCCCTCGTAGACTTTTGTTCATACAAAATTTTCGAAATTTGTATGGAGCGTAGACTTTGGCCAGACCCCCCCGTCCCCCCAAAGAGTCTACGTAGTTTATGGACAGGCCCTTGGACGTGGCTTAAATTTCGGATTCATTTCCTCAAATGTGGAGCTGCCGCAAGACACGCGAAAAGATGACCCCGGTGATTCTGTTGGTCAATAAATTTGTTTATGGACCGTGGAGCAGCAGCCAGCAACCGAGAAAAAAAAAACATGGAGGAAGTGTGCATGGCTTGGGAAATTTGAATACGAAAGCGAACCGATGCCAACCATCAAGATTTATCTGCGAGCGAAACATGACATGAGTGCGTAGCCGTAAATGCTGTTATCTTGCAGTGGTCACGCGTTAATTCTCGTGCGAAAGAACGCTGTTAAGTCAAGAGGCTATAAATCAAGGTACGTGTGTGCTTATTTTGGGACGATGGGGAAACATCTATTAACTATGAAACATTATTATGTTGTATCAGTTTTTTTTTACCACCGTTTAAAAATAGCTCAGCTCAGATTAACTGCACTTATTTATGGTTGCTACGTCGTGGATGAAAAGCAGAGAAAATGCACAATGAATCAGATGAAGTACATATTGGTACAAAATAATCTGTTCAATCTACAGAAAAGCAGTGGTATCATTGAGGTTACTCCAATTTACTCACGCTAGTACAGATTTTAAAAAATAATTCATTGACATTTTTTGGAATTGTTTTGAGCCCAAGGAGGGGGGATGGATTTTTTGGATATTCTTGCGCCCTTATAAACAAAAAAAAAACAGATTAATCCACCTAGTGGTGATAGTGCCTTTCTCGCCGAATATGTACTCATGATATTTCCGTTGAGGTCCGAAGTTATGTTCGACGTATAAATTGAGCTATGAAATATCAGACCATTCAGTTGACTGTTTGAATACCTTCACTATCACTAAAAGCTAATCAATATCAAGACGATAATAACAAACTAGGATAAGGTACACCGGGGCAAGTTGAAACGGGTGGGGCAAGATGAAACACGAAGTTTTGAAATAGATTTCAATACAATTTGGAAAGTTATTCTTCGCTAAAAGATTGTTTGAATCAAAAACTATGTGTTATGGCGACCAAACTGTTTATCGTCATAAGGAAACATCATGTTAACCCGCTGTTTCATCTTGCCCCACCCGTTTCAACTTGCCCCGGTGTACCTTATAACTTTATTCAGAATCACAGATCTCTTTGCAGTCTTCAACACAGTATTTTCTGCACACTTTGGGCTGTACACTGAAGTACCCGTAACGTGGTAGATCTCCTTATAATGGTGCGTTACGGTGTAAGATCTACCATAACAAATTTTGATTTCGTAATTCTCCAGCTGGGTTAATTTAAATATAGGAGAATTATAAAATCAAAGTTTGGTTTACTTTTTTGTGTTTTGTTTTATTTTTTGTATTTTTTTTCACTACTAATACATCATTTGTTTCAGTGTTATTTTCTTGGTTTTAACTTTAATATAATAATAATTGGTTTCAGCGTTGTTCAGGTAAATAAAGTTGTAATTGTAATGTAGAAAGATATTACAGACCTTGTGGTCTTATAAAAAAAACATTTATTAATCACTTGAACTTACATTGATTCGAATTACTATCTAACACACTGTACTCTTAACACTGAACTGAGCTGTCCTACTGGCTGGTCCCTGTCTTTATTCCTTATAATTGCTGACCGGGCATTCTGGGTGTGTGTCGCTGGGTCAGCATGGTGCAAAGTCCGAGCGCGTGGTGATACTGCTGATGTGGATGTGGTTATTCACATAACTCCTCCGGGGGTGAAAAAAGGGTCGTCCTCGGCCTGTAAGTCACTGATGCTGGTTGTTTCCTGGGTTTCCAGCTTCTATTGATGATGATTGCTGATTGATGAGCTCTGCTGTGTGGCTGTTTTTTGGTTTCCGCTTTGGGGATGATTGTTTGATTTTGATGACTATCTTTTTCCTGCGAAGACATAGGATGGCTATGATTATAAATGTTGCTAAAGTTGACGATATTCCTCCGAAGATACTGAATATCCAGGTGTTGTTTCTGTATTGTTTAAATTGGATGTGTTCGATTTTCCTTCGGTTTTCGAACATTTGGCTCGTGATAAATGATAAGTTGTGCTGTTGTAAAACTGATCTGTTTATTTGAAGTCCTGGGAAAGCTCCGAAAATTTCAGGTGTGTTGACTGTTAATTCACTGTTAGTGAAGGTAGTGTTTTTTATCCAGATACTACAATTGGAGAAAGAAATCAGGAAATTTCCATCCAGTGTCCTGTTATCTGGGCCACAGTTTGAAGTGAGGGTTGTTGGTTCCACCTCACTTATTAGAATTTTATCTTCCGATATCATATGTGTGAAACCATTGTATTGAACAAGTATATTGCAGTGACTTTGTTTGCCAAAAAACAGTGATTTAACACATCCTTGTTCCATGGTTTTGATGAATGGGTAGCGTTGAATGAAATCATTTGGCTTTTCCGTTGAAAAGATGTCTTGTCCGGATTTTATGATGTGAGAAGGAATTCCGGTAATTATTGTATTGTTGACTAATAGTGGAGTGATTTGGAAAACTTCTGCTTTTGTATCTAATTTTGGTATCCGTAGTATGTATAGCAACATTTCCTGTTTGACTGCGATTTTCGATTCCACGAAATCTAACGCTTCCTCTGGAAATTGTGTCGTTATTCCTTGTTCGTTTATTATGGATTCGATTGCGAAGATCTCCTTTAGCGATAGCAGTTTGCTATTTGCGAGCGATAGTCTGGATTTTAAGATGGTGTCCTCTATGTCTCTCAGGATATTGAAAGTTGTGTCCATGTAAGCTAGCAGGTTCAGAGCGTCTATCTCCTGAAGCAAAATTTGGTTTATTACGTCGTTTTTCTGGATTATTTCATTTACGGTCTTGATTATGTCCTGGATGCGTTCATTGATTCTCGTGTTGATCTGGATCTGTTGGTTATTGTCATTTATTAGCTCGTTCAAGGTACCATTGATGAGTTTGAGGTCGTCTGCGTCCGGCGTGCCAGCTATCCACTTGAATGCCGTTCCGATCGCATCATATCTTCTAACTCTTCTACTTCTGAGTGGTTTTATTTGATAAAACGTATCGAGTAAATTCCTACTTCTTCTTATGACCAGTTCAGAGATGGGAATTTTAGGATCAAGATTTTTAGTTATCATGTAAAAATTTTGTATGTTCTCTTCTATGTTCGTAAGATTTATGGGATGGACTATTATTGTAGTACCGGTCTGAATTCCGCAGTTTCCTAATTTCATCAGTAGTACTGGATCTGTGTGAAGATTCCTTATTTCCATTTTGGATTCGGCAAGTAGTAAGATGGCCAGGAAATAGATGATAATCTGTAATATGTAGTTTACGTTTTCTTTATTCGTTTAATTTTGTTTTTATTTCTTTTAATGCTTCTTCCGTTTTTGAATGTTTTATGTTTTACATCGTGGGTTTTAGTTTCTTTGGCTCGTGGTTCTTGTTTCGTTCTGATATTTGGAATAACGTAGACCGTCTGATTTTCTTCAACTACGGGTGGATCTTCCTTATCGTCATTTTGTTTTCTTAATTTTATTTGGGCTTTATACATGTTTATTCTTGCATCGGTAAATAGTTTATTTGCCTTCTCGACAATATCAATTGGGTTTGTGTTATTGTTATTGTTAAAAAGCAGTTCATTGGGAGTGAAAGAAGTGGCAGAGTGAACAGAGTTATTATACAATGCAACTGATAGTTTAATCATTGATTTTGTGCCTAAATTTTCGAATTTATGTTTGTTACTGTTAAAAATTTCAATTATAGTCGAGTGTGCCCTTTCAATCTGACCGTTAGCTTCTGACGAAGAAGCATAAGCTAAAGAAGATCCAGCTTGATTGACAAAATTTCTAAATTGTATTGATTGGAACGTCGTTTCGTGGTCTGTTACGATTAATTTTGGGATGCCAAAGGATACAAAGTATTTAGTTAATGCCTTTTGAACGTCGGTAAGGTTTTTTGTTTTCATGCTATACAATTGGAGGTGTTTAGTAAATGAATCTATAAGGGAAAGAAAGTTACAGGAATCCATTATAAAAATGTCCATATGGACGCGTTCCATCGGTTTTTCCGTTATCGGACGGGGGGATATTTTTATATTGTACGGCTTACGCTCGTACTTATGTTTGTTACAAACGCGGCAAGAGTTGATTAGCATATTTATGAGTTTGCTCATCTTGGGGAAATAGTAGGATCTTTTTAATTGAGAGTTTACTTCCGTTATTCCTCGATGGGCTCGTTCATGTTCATTAATAATTAATTGATTCTGTCTTTCTTCGTTTTGTACATCTTCAACGAGTTTAGTTGTAAAGACGAAGTGACCTTTCGCATCAAAGTGTTCTTTAAATACTTCTTGTATGATAAGCATAATGGGGTCTGGGGCGAGGATGGCAGTTTGCTTACCATTGTGGTGAACTTTCAAAAAGTTTGTTATATCTTCTTTGGAAAAATTGGGTTGTGCCACGATCGTCCGTCGATGGTTTTGGAAGAGGGTTTCCTTTATGGTTGTGGTTATTCCAGATGTCCGAAAAATCAGTTGGTTTTTGAAATGGTTGATGGGGCGATCTACAAAGTGTATATAAAAATCATTAGAATCATCTCCACTGTGTATTGTTTCGTTGTCTGCGGATGGTTCTTCTATGTTAGAATTTCTCTCCTGGTTTGTACCTGAAATGGAAGGATTTGTATCAATTATAATTTCATTTTTGTTTACCTCCAATGGGCGTCGGCTTAATGCGTCGGCAACTACGTTGGCTCGTCCTTCTTTATATTTTATGTCATAGTCAAAGGTTTCTAGATCTAATCTCCATCTAAGAATTTTTGGATTTTTATCTGAGGTTTTAATGAACGTAAGGGGTTTGTGATCGGTGACTAAGGTAAATTTTGCGCCGTGAAGATAGTTTTTGAATTTTTGGGTAGCCCATTTAATAGCTAATGCCTCTTTTTCGTTTGTGGCATACCGTGATTCCGTTTCTGACAATGTTCTGGATCCAAAAGCGATAGGCCTCTCAATGCCTTCTTGCATTTGGGACAGAACTGCGCCTAATGCGAAATCTGACGCATCTGTTGTTAATATAAACGGTTTATCATATTGCGGATAAGCTAATACTTGATCCGTAGATATGATTTGCTTCAAAGTGTTGAATGCGTTCAAATAATTCTGGTCCTGAAGGTTTAATGGTATGTCTTTTTTTAAATATTTTGTCATGGGTTTTGTAATTTTCGAAAAATCTCTGATGAACCGACGATAATATCCAGCTAGTCCTAGGAATTGCTTAATCTGAGTATCAGTTTTGGGGATTGGCCAGTTAAGAATCTTTTCAATTTTGTCGGGGTTTGGTTTAACACCATCTTCAGAGATGATGTGACCTAGGAATTCCGTTTCCTTCTTTAAAAATTCGCACTTGTCGAGTTGTATTTTTAAATTAAACTGTGATAGTCTTTTCAAAATTAGAATGAGATTTTGCAAGTGTTCTTTCAGGTTCCGTCCGACGATAACAATATCATCGAGGTACACATAACAAATGGTGCCGATATAGTCCTTAAGAATATTATTCATAGCCCTCTGGAAGGTGGCTGGGGCGTTTTTCAGGCCAAACGGCATCCGAGTAAACTCGAAGTGGCCCTTATCTGTAGAAAATGCGGTTTTCTCTCTGTGCTTCGGATCCATCTCAATTTGATGAAATCCGGATTTAAGGTCTAGTGTGGTAAAATAGACAGATTTTCCAAGATGATCAAGTATATCCTCTATTTGAGGCATGGGATATTTATCGTCTATAGTTTTATCATTTAATTTCCTATAGTCGATAACTACTCGTACTTTACGTTTTCCCGAAGCATCTGTTTTTTTTTGGTACAACCCAAATCGGGGAAGAATATGGGCTGGATGAATGGGTGATGATACCATTATCAAGCATTTCTTGAATCTGGTCTTCAACATCTTTCCGGTGATGGTGGGGATAGCGGTAGCTTTTAGTATAAACGGGGGCATCATTATTGGTTATTATTTTGTGTTTTATAGCGGTAGTGGATGATAGTTTTTCGCTTTTTCGTAATAAAACTTGTTGATTATTGTAAATCAGATTTATTAATTCCGACTTTTCTAATGGAGATAGATGTTCAGTTCTAATAACGCTGCGTATTTCATCGATACTAAGTTTTTCCTTTGATTCAATAGGGATGGGGTCGATGGTTTCGTAGTTGTTGATTGTGACTTTGAGACATGGGAGTTTTGGGGGTTCCTTTTCTGTAGAAATAATATTAATGGTGGTTTTTAAGTTGTCTGCCTTGTATAATCCTGGCTCGATAACTGAGTTTTCATTCAATTTCTGAAATTCCGGGACAATCCAGTCTCCGTTATTAAGTGTATCCAAAGTGACTGTGTGGTGATATATAGGGGCTTTTGAAAGAAAGTATTTTAAGAATTTTACTTCTTCTCCGTTTAGTCGTAGCGTTTCAGATCTAAAATTAAGTTTTGCTTTGAATCTGGCTAGAGATTCGGCACCTAATATGCCGTCGAAAAATTCGTGAAATTCATATTCATAAAATGACAGCGGGGGAAGGTTTTTGAAAATCTTTAATTTGCCTTTGTTCTTTATTGTTTGGTTTCCATTGACATTCCTAATAGAGGTGTTTATGGGTTTCGTTTGTGTTAGAAATCCTGGGGAGATAATGTTTTTATTAGCACCAGAGTCAATTAAGAGTTTTATTAACGTGTCTGTTTCTGGATGTTTGATTTCGAGATATGGCAAGAAGTTCATGTCTCGTTTTTGGACTCCGCATGTACTTGAAAATTTACGGAAATTTCTTCCGGTGCTTCGTCTTCGGACTCAGAGCTATCAAGTTCATGATTGTTAATTAGCCTTCTATTAAGAGTCAAACGACTTTTAGTAGATTCGGTTTCCATCGGGGTTGATGATGTTGTTGGTTTCTGGTTGTTTTTATAATCCGTTTTCTCTTCAGTAATGTTGTTATGCGAGTGAGGTTTCTCAAATCTCGAATTTTGTTTGAAATGTTTTGGGTGTTTAGGTGTTTCTGACATGTAGGAAGCTGTTAGTTCCTTAGACTTAAATTTACATAAGAATGCGTATGCATCCTCAATATCGGTGGGTCTGGCTGCTTGCGCATACCCAAAGTACAGGGTGCGGCAGGAAAAAATGCGAAAAGTTCAAGGCACTATTACACGCTAAATATGGGATATATATGACTATTTTTTCATGACAGTGTATCAGTCAATGTCTATATTCTAGCACTGAAAAATAAAAATGAACACATTTGATGTTTAACATGTGATAATGTAGGCCTAATTAGCGGATATCAATAAACTGCGCGCCCAATGGTCATTAAACAAAATGACTATAACAGTAACAAAATTAGCTCAAATTCGATGAACAATCAGACCACACTGATCCAGAGCCATGTAGTTTCACATAGCAGATGAAATAAGTACATATATTTGATGATATTGTAGAGAAAATCAAAAAATTTGTTTTATCAGATGCGAAATTTAGCGACCTGTGCGATTTTTTGCGGTTTGAAAATTCTGGTTGTCTTCATCTTCAGGCGCCTCCCTGTAAAGGTTAGTGACCAAAATGGGAAATTTTTTAATTAACTTTTCAGAAAACTAGCCTATTATAGATCATGGAACGTTGAAACATAGATTGGTTAATGTCAAATGGACGAAAATGAGGTTTGAAGTTGAAAAACACTTTCGCATTTTTTCCTGCCGCATACTGTACGGTTCTTTAAGACCGGCAATAAAGGCGGCAAGGCCGTCTTCATCAATAAATGCGTTAATAGCCTGCCAATTGTCTTTGTATAATTGTTTCTGTTTTGCCAATTTTTTTATGCTCTGTATAATGTCTTTTGTTTTTTGGTGATATTTTTGTATTGATATGCCCTCCGACATTTTATTCTGCCAAAGCTGGCATTTGTATGTTGATAACTCCTGTCTGTCTCCGAGTGCGTTTGTTAAAATATCTTTAATAACGTCAAAATCATCTGGATTCCCGGCTAGACATAAAATGTCTTTTGCTTTTCCGGCAATTTTGTTAGTCACGGCAGTGACGTACATTTTGAAAAGTGTATCGTTAACATGTGGTTTCAAAAAGTTTAATGTATTCTCCGCAGTTTGCAACCAAGCGGTTAACTGTTTGCGATTTCCTTCGAATACCGGGAGCGACTTAATAGGATCCGGTATTTTGAATAGATAGTCGAGGTTCGTTCTCGTTTGTTGCCCTGTGGGTGACTCGGTGGAAGGCAAAGGTGGAGCGGGAGGAGCACTAGTTGCGTTTCGAATGAGCGCGTCATATTCATTCTGTTTTGCATCAAGCCTGTTAATTGCTTGCATCATCGTATTAAGTTGTGCCGCAATTTGGTCTAAAGGGTTTTCCATTGCCATGTTGATTTGATCGAGCGAAATATGCAGATCTTTCAGTGGGACGTGCGCAAATTCAGCCGATTCGATTGAATCGTTATCGGAATCAGTGGTGGATTCAGAGGCTGACTGCACCTTGTTTTTATTTTTCAGTATATTCCTTGTAATGTGCAAGGCACTCTTGGCCCTGTTGGGAGTTTTAGGCATTAACTGAAATGTTTTTAGAAACTCACGTTCTCTAAGAACTCGTGATGTTTCTCAGAATAACAATTCTCTTGGAACTTTGCTAATTCTGTTTAGGAAGCAACTTCTCTAAGAACTTTTGCTATCCAGACGATAAATTAAATTGTTGCACGTGTTACCTCTCTCTAAGAACGGGTAACGTGTGTAATCAACTTTATTTTATCGCGATGAAATTAAACTTCCTCTAAGGACGGTTCAATTTCAATACGATAAATGAAAAATGGATAGTATTAATCGTGCCTCTCTAAGAACGCACGGAGTAAATAAAATCTCAAGTTTCACTTACCTGTTACAATCGTGGGGGATCGCGGTTCACTGTTGTTGGTGTCGTGCGGTGAGGCCTCAACTCCTAGCACACTCTCGATGACGCTGGATGCTTTCACTATGTAAATTACTCGCGGACCTACTAGAATTTTGATTTACGAATCAAAATTTTTACACTGTTTTCTACACGCACTTTAAACAGCTACCGGACGGCTGCGCCAAAGATATTACAGACCTTGTGGTCTTATAAAAAAAACATTTATTAATCACTTGAACTTACATTGATTCGAATTACTATTCAACACACTGTACTCTTAACACTGAACTGAGCTGTCCTACTGACTGGTCCCTGTCTTTATTCCTTATAATTGCTGACCGGGCATTCTGGGTGTGTGTCACTGGGTCAGCATGGTGCAAAGTCCGAGCGCGTGGTGATACTGCTGATGTGGATGTGGTTATTCACATAACTGTAGGTCAATTAAAATTTTATATATCATAATAATAATATTTTTCAGGTAAAATCAGGTAATTGAACAACTATATAATAAATTATATTTAAATTACATGATACTTGGGATTTTGGGAGGGGTAGCCTAAGGAAGCTAAATGAACTGGTTTCTGGGAAAATGTTCGTGGGGTAGCCAGACTTTGTCACGAGATAACAACCATCGTGTTGTCTTCCGAAGGTTTCCAGTGAATTTAGCTTACCCTGCTACAACAAACCATCAGGTAGATCATTCCCTTCCGGTATGACTCTGCAGCCATAGGTAATCCTTGCGCTGATGGTGGGTACTGAATCATCATCATCACTTTGGGCTGTATACTGAAGTTTTTTTTTTACGACGGTAATGGTAACACGTAAAAAAACCGCGTAAAAATCCTGTGACCCGATTTTGTCAGCCCCTTTTCATAACACACTCTTTGCTCTCCTCAACAACCTGAACAGTTTTTCAAACCTTTAATCCCTCTATGTTCTGCATTTAAGCTGTAGTTTGACGATAAACATGAATAAATTGATTAAAGTTTGACCGCAACATAACAAAAGCAGAAAGTTTGTCGCAAAATGGGGCTGACAAAATCGGGTCCTTACTATATATATACTTACTGTATATCAAAAAACTCCGTAAAAAACCTCGTTATTTAAAAAACGTCGTAAACATGTCACGTTAGATATGATCCTGACTATTTTGCGCGTGTTAAAAAAAACTCGTATTTTTTTACGACGGGTTTTGAAATAACGCGGTTTTTTACGACGGTTTTTGAAATAACGTGGTTTCTTTACGACGTAAAAAAACCGCGAAGAAAAAAAAACTTCAGTGTATTTTATTATCATTGGTTACAAGATTCATATAAAATTTGACAAAAAAATAAGCAAGCACGTGTAATTTCCCATACTAAATCCCATTCAAATTTCAACCACATTGCAGAGCGCGAGGGCGCAACCAATCACGTCATAATTTTGGCTCTGCTGCTTCACATATATTTATCACTTGCATTGATAAATGCAGGTGCTGCAAAACTATCGGTAGTCTCTAAAGTCGGCTGTTTCTTTCCCATTTTCTTGCTAACCGTTAATTAGATTATCAAAAAAGCGTCGAATGCATTACTTTTATATTTAATCATTTCCAGCGGGACACCAGGATCCGGTTCCGGAGCACTACCGGTTCAGATATGGTCTTAGACAATTTTCCTGCTTACCGTCCATTAGGTTATCGAAAAAGCCGTAATTTGATGTGCCATATGCATGGTTTTGATTCTCTGTAACGATTGACCACTTTCGGCGGGACACCCGGAACCGATTCCACGACACTACCGGTTATCCTAAATATGTTCTGTGACTTTTTTTATTGCCATCTGTTCATTAGCTTGTCGAAAACGCCGCAATTTGATGTACCGCATGTATGGGTTTGGCTCTATTTTACATTTGGCACTTCCGGCTGGACAGGAAACACTACCGGTATTAACTTATGTGGTCTGTGCCTATTTTTTGCTAACCGTTCATCATGAGCATGCATGAGCTTGGTTCTCTTTTATATTTGGCCACTTCCGGCGGGACACCCGGAATCGGTTCCGGAGCACTATCGATTCAGATATGGTCTGAGACTATTTTCCTACCTTACCATTTACCAGATTTTAAAAAATGCCAAAGTTTGATGCTCCGAATGTACCAGGTTTTAAAAAGTGCAACAGTTTGAAGTGGTGAACGCATGGGTTTGGTTCACTTTTACATTTGGCCACTGCTGGCGGGACACCTGGAACCGGTTATGGTAAACTATCGGTTCAGATCAGGTTATCGAAAACGCCCCGGCTTGATATGCCGCATGTACAGGTTTGTAGCATTTTCATATCTGGCCTCTTCTGGGGTACCAGTCCGGAATACCTAAATGGTCATAACTCCGGAACGGCTGAACCAATCCAAACCATTTTCAATAGGAAACAATGGGGCCAGATTCCGCGTCAAATGAACCGTTGGTTATTAAAATCGGTTGAGGTTTACTGCCAAAAAGTGATGTGAGTTTTTTGTCCACATACATACACACGCAACGCACACACATACACACACACACAGACATCACCTCAATTCGTCGATCTGAGTTGACAGGTACATGTGACTCGACCATCCGGGACTTCTATCAAAAAATCATTTTTGGATTGAACATATAGCCTTTCCAGTACAATTAGTGTACGAGAAAGGCAAAAACCTTCCATTGACGTCTTCAGATATCCCTACATGCATTCCTCCATTAATTCCTTCCGGAAATTCTTACGGAAAAGCTTCCACGGATTCTTTCAAAAATTTCCCTAGCATTTTTTATGAAAATCTTTCAGGCATTTTTTTTAGGAATTCTTTAAGAGATTCGTTAAGAAATAACTCCAAAGTCCCCTTAAATATTTTTTCTAGGGATTCCTTTAAACAATCCTACAAGGATTGCTTCAGGCATTCCTATATATATATATTCCTGAAGAAATTCCTCCAAGCATTCCGCTTAAAAATCTTGCATGAATATCTTCCAAAATTGCTCCATGAATTCCTTTTAAACTTCTTCTGAAAATTCTTTGAAACAATCTTCCACAGATTTCTTCAGAAATTACATCCGGAATACCCCGATAAAATCTTACAAGAACTATTGCAGATATTCCTTAGGCAATTCTTATTGAATACTTTCGGGTATAGTTTATGAAATTTTACAAGAGCATTCTTTCAGATATATCTTTTGCAAATTTCTTGAGATATTTATCCAAAGCAATTCTCAAGTAATATCTTCAGAGATCCTGGAGCGGCTTTTTGCAGTGGTTCCAACTGGTATTCCTCTACAAATCCCTGCAGTTTTTTCAGGAATTTTTTCGAGTACTTTGACTTTTTTAAGGAAATTTCTTCCAGATTTTCTCTACAAATATTTCCTGGCAATTTGTACAGAAATTCCATTAAAATTTTTCAAGAGGTTATTTTAAGACTTATCCAATTATTTATTCAGATATTCATTCAAAAATTCCTTCAGAAAATCGTTCAGAGGTTCTTTGGTTTTTTTTCTCAATGTATAATTTTCTTTTGGCAGTTGCTGAATTAAGCGTACCTGCACCTTCTGAAGGATACTGTTGTAGCACCATGCGCACGTGAGTATATCGGGGATAACGGCTGGACATTTCAATAAGACTGGGCTCCATCGCACGGAGCTCCTCCTCTTCTCTCCTCTTCTTGGCGTAACGTCCTCACTGGGACAAAGCCTGCTTCTCAGTTTACCCAAGTAACACACTTGTCATCGAAGAGTCACGGCGGCGCAGGTTTAAAGGGTGATACGGTCAAAATTTGGTCACACAATTTGTTTCATAACTTGAGACTGCGTACACCAAAACAGCTGATTTTTGGACCAGTAATGGTACATTATATGTAGCTTATACCATAAAATTTTCATCAAAATCGGTTTAGTATTTGCGGAGATATTGTGAATCCTGAAAACTGCAATTTGAAAATTTTGTACAAAGAGGATTAAAAAATAAGAACACATTTTTACTCTTTTATTTATAGAGCCAGAAATGCTGAACCAATTTCAATGAAAACTTTTCTGTATGTAAATGCATACTTTACATCAAAATGTTGTGTAAAAATTTCATTTAATTTGATCCAGCCGTTACAAAGTTATATTTGTTTAGGTGGTCAAATTTTGTCAAATTTTGTCAAGTCAAGTCAAATTTTGGTCACACAATTTTTTTCATAACTTTAGATTGCGTACACCAAAACAGCTGATTTTTGGATCAGTAATGGTACATTATATGTAGTTTGTACCATAAAATTTTCATCAAAATCGGTCTAGTATTTGCGGAGATATTGTTGAACCCTGAGATCTGCAATTTTAAAATTTTGTGCATAGAGGATTCACACATTTTTACTGTTTTATTTATAGAGCCAGAGATACTTAACCGATTTCAGTGAAAAAATTTCTGTATGTAAAGTATGCATATCAAAATGTTGTGTAAAAAATTCATTCAATTCGATCCAGCCGTTACAAAGTTATATTTGCTTAAGTGGCACCCGGTCAGTTTTTTTCATATTCAAACTGCTTCAACTTTGAAAGTATTCATACAAAATGGCTCAAAATTTTACTAAGAACATATTTTCATAATAGTACTATACTGTAAAATTTTGATAAAAATCGGAGCAGTATTGGTAGTTCTATAATCAAAATTGTGCTTTACTGACCTTAAATTACCAAAAATTTACTATGGAGCGCCTTTGTACAAAATTTTAAAAAGGTAGGTCGATGGTTTTATCTATATATCAACCAATACTCAATCGATTTTGATGAAAATTTTATGGTATAAGCTGCATATAATGTAGCATTACTGGTCCAAAATTCAGCTGTTTTGGTGTACGCAGTCTAAAGTTATTAAAAAAATTGTGTGACCAAATTTTGACCGTATCACCCTTTATGTTAGGCAGAAGTCACAGTGACTTACTTCTAACAAATAAATACTTACTTGCTAGAAGTAAGTCGCAGTGACTTCTGCGCAACAAAAACCTGCGCCGCCGTGACTCTTCGGTGACAAGTGTGTTACTTGGGTAGTGTTCTATGAGCACTTCCGCAGTTATTAACTGAGAGCTTCCTCTGCCAATGACCATTTTGCATGTGTATATCGTGTGGCAGGCACGAAGATACTCTATGCCCAAGGAAGTCAAGGAAATTTCCTTTACGAAAAGATCCTGGACCGACCGGGAATCGAACCCGTCACCCTCAGCATGGTCATGCTGAATACCCGTGCGTTTACCGCCTCGGCTATATGGGCCACACGGAGCTAGAAAGACTTTAAAGATGTGCGCCACGCTTTTCCCTAGATATTCAGCAAAAGAACACTTCTGTTTGAGCCTTCCGGACCCTAATACAATAAACTTTTGTGTGTGGTCTATCCTTGAGCTCAGGGCCTGCGCTACACAGCATAGTACGTTGATTCATATGAAAGATAGTTGATCAGAGCCTAGGATGCAATTTCTTTGGAAGAGCTACCGAACATTGTCGACAAGTTTACTAAGGCGCGTCTGTAAATATTCTGAAAATATCTTAAATGGAAATAAAGATATGACTAATACATTTTACTCGGATAATCTTTCCACACCCTGTAATGAAGGAGTCTTAAAGCATTCCTCCGAGGCTTTTTTAAGTTTTTTCATGTATTCATACTAGAAGTTGTACTTCTTTGCTTTCTTCAGGAATTTCTTCAAGAAATCTTTCAAAATATTCTGCAAATATACTGGAATGTTCACAAACATATTCAGACAATCTTTCAGTACTCTAATGATTTTTTCAAGAATTTCAGCTAAGATTTTTTTCATAAATTTCTGTAGAGTTTCCTATAAAAAAATCTTCAAGAACACCCCAAGAAAATCCTTCGAGGAGCCATCGAATTTATCAAAGATTATTTCATTTCCTTCAGACATATTTTCGGAAACACTTTTTTGAATATTCATTCAGATATCCCTTCGATTGTTTTCCGGTTAATCTTCATTCAGAAATTCATACAAGGATTTCTTCGCGAATTTTTCCATGGATTCCTTTCTTGAAATATTATGCTAAGAAAATACCAAGTATTCCTTTCTCAAAATCTACCTAGCATTCCTTCCGAAATTTTCTTCACTGGTTGCATTAAAAATTCATCGTTTTTTTTTTACAGATTCAGATATATATAATTGGAAATTCGGCCGGAGATACTTTTCGACATTCTTCGGAATGTTTATTCAGATTTCTTCAGAATCTCTTTTGAGGCTTCCTGAAAAAAAAACCTGAACATTCCATCAGAAATTCTTCCAGGGATTTCTTTCGAATTCCTTCACGAATTCTACGGTAGAAGTTCTCCCAGAGATTTTTCATGAAATTTGTCTATCGATTCGTTTGGAAATTTCTTTAGATATTTGTTCATAACCTTCTTTTGAGTTTCCTTTATAAAATCATTCAGAGACTCCTTCAATAATTCTTCTGAGGGCTTTAAAGAAAATCTCTGAAAAATCCTTCGGAGTTTCCTATTCTTTGCAAGAGTTTATTCGATAGCTTCTACAGAATTCCTACATGGATTCATTCATGAAATCCTCCAAGGATTCATTTGAACATTTTATTCTGGGGTTGTTTTACAAATTCCTCCTTGGATTCCTTCAGAAATTTTACAGAATATTTCTCCATACATTTATCTACAAATTCCTAAAGAGTATCTTAGATGGCTTGCTTCTGAAATTTCTTCATGAAATTCCTCAGATTTTTTTTCCTGGACATTCTTTAGTAGTATATCTTTCCTTCATAAATTAATCTTAAAAATGGCATTAGAGAACCTTATTTTTTTTATTCCACGTTGATTGCTTCAGAAAACCCTATAAACTTTTTCAGAAATTCTGTCAGAAAAGCTTGCTGGATATTTTTAAAGGAAAACTTTAAAAAATTCTCCAGTGTTTTTTCAATCATTCGCGGATTGATTTGGAAATTCATCAAGGAATATTTTCAGAGTGATTCTGTCGATTTATTATGGATTTCGGGCATTTGTTGCATGCATTCGGGAGTTGGTTACATTCGGGCGAATGGTCTTTTCCGGCGTTTGGAATTTGGTCGAATGGTTTTCGGGCGAATGTGACAGAGCCCTTCAAAGTATTTTTTTAGAAATTCCTCTAAAGATTTGTTCGCAAATTTGTCCAAGGATTCCTCCAGAAAACCTTCCATTGACTTTCTCAGTATTTCCTCCACTGATTTAAGTATGAGTTTCTTTTGTAAAATCTTTTACGGATTCCTTCATAATTTTCTCCAGTGAATCTTCAAACAAATCTTCCAGGGAATCTTTGCATAATTCTTTTGGGGACTCCTTTTTATAAACCCTCTCGATAAATCATAAAAAGGACCAGAGATTATATAATAAAACCTTCCATATTTTTCTTTCAAGAAATCTTCCTTTAGATGAGAAATTTGTGCAAGGATTTTGTTTTTCAGACTTGTCTCTACTGATTTTTGTACTAATTTTGCAGAGATTTTATTTTTGAAAAAAAAACGTCAATGGATTGCTTCCAAAATTGCTGCAAGAATACCTTTAGTAAATCCCAGGGGCAACTCTAGTTTTGAAAAACTAGTATTGAAAACCCCTAAACCAACACCTCCCCCCCCCCCTTACATAAATTTGCACGGATTTCTTCAAATATTTCTACAATGAAACTCTTGGGTGTATTGCTTCAGAAAATCCTTTGTGAACTTTTCTGGAATTTTCTCCAGTCCTTTTTGGAATTTTCAGTTCTCATTCAAATAAATTACGTTGATTATTCTTCTTTCACCGCTAACGTTTCGGTCCGACTATTGAGCCATCTTCAAAAGGTCAAAAAATCTCTCAGAAAATCCTCTACGGAGTCCTCCAGAAATTCTTACAGTGATTCCTTCAAAAAAGTCGGAAATTCAGAATTTCTTCAGATTGCTTTTCTGCCGGACATTATTTCGGGGAAACCTTTAAGCGCACAAGGACTGATTCTGGAATTTCTCAAGAAATTTCTCCAATGAGTTTTTTTAGATTGTATTCCATGAATTTCTCTTAAAATTACTTCCTGTTGTTGATTTTTTAGAAAATTTCGTGGGGATTCCTTTAGGTTTAGATAATCATGTATCAAAGGTATCAGTAGATTGGCTCCAGAGGCACGTTCTCCTTCATTTGGGAAATTTGTGCCATCGCCATGAACACGAGCCTATTCATTTACCTGACGAAGAAGCAAAGGAAAAATGATGGGACTGGGGAAATAACAGGTAAGGGAATAGGATAGTCATACACACATAGCGTCCTGAAAAGGACACTATAATGTGGAAACTCCTTCCAGTGGCTCATTTAGGAATTGCTCCAGGAATTCCTTATAGGAATTCATTGGAAGGATTTCCTACAGAAAGTTTTGCGTGGACAAAACATATGTAGAATAAGAATTAGTTAATGAAGCTCCAAACAAAACAAAAATCACATTTATTCAGGAATACCTCCAAAGATCATTTTATTATTCCAAGGATAGCTTCGGAAATTCCTCAATGATTTTTTACATTGATTCCAATTGAGGTTGTTATTAAAATCTTCTAGTTTCAGATATTTTTTTTATTGTTTATCATGGAATATTTAAATTTTTATAATATTTGAAAAATAGCTCCTCCCAAAAATTCTTAGAAAATTCTTATCGATTACTGACGCTATTAGAACAAAATCATTGTACCCAATTACGCAGTTCAATAATGACGGACAAGAACATCACCTGAATGTAGACCAAGTTTCGACATCTTCGTATACCGAAATCACGAAACGTCTTCAAGGGGAACACGCCACAGCCAGCCGAGTCACATCAAAAGCCAACATCATTTGATTTAAATCTGAACCTTCGCTTCGGGCACAGCACGAGAACATCGAATGCTCTAAAAAAATCTGAAAAAGCTGCTCTGAATAGAACATGACTCAAGTGGCCTCCACTGGACGGGAAATGGGATGCACAGGCCCTGTGGGCAGTCTTCAGCAACAACGGCGGCTGCGATACAGTTTAGTCCAGCCGCGATGGATGGTGATGCTAAAGCTCTGGTTTGATGCGAGCTTCGCTTGTTGGGCTTATCGTGCGCGAGAAAGGGATGTGCTGCACGCTGTTGGTGGGTAGGTACGTGTTTGAAGATTGTGCAGCAGTTTTCAGTCAATAACCATTCGCCTTGACGGAGGCTCTCTGAGAGAATTGCGCTTGCGTGAAAACAATTTTTTTTTAACATGGTACATGGGAAAGGATAGGAGCTGCATTTTCAAATGCTTCTAATTCTTTATAGAAATTTTTTCAAGCAAAACGTTCTTAATGTTATCGAATGAGATTTTGATACGCTATATTATAGACATAACATTGTGATTTAAAAACTTTTTTCTAAAACCAGTTATAATGTAGCTAATTGAAAGTATATTGCAAAACATTAACACTTTTTTCAATCTGAAGTCCCTAAAATATTTTAGAAGCATTTGAAAATGCAGCTCCTATCCTTTCCCATGTTAAAAAAAATTGATTTCACGCACAGCGCAATTCTCTCAGAGAGCCTCCGTCAAGGCGAATTCGGTTCGAGCGGCATTCAAAGTAGGGTAGGAAAACTTACTTTTGCTGCAGAACGTTTTATTGGGGACTTGGAACTATCGCTCTTGATTCGTATGTCTCTTTCGTCGGGCGGTTAATCAAGCTCAAATTTAAAAAGCGGGCCTCGAATACTGAATTGGCTGAATTTTTCAAATGTGCCCATTGGACGCTTCAGAAAAGTTTATCATTGAATTTCCTTACGATGATTATGAGTTGCTAATCTCGAATTAAATGATCCCATATTTTCCTAGCCTACACTCAGTGGTTTGCCCTTCGCTTAACCTGGAGGAAATTCTTACAGCGCTAGGCGATCACGTCGCGCATGTTCCAAGAACATCCTCGAGCATGCGATAACAACTTGATACGAAGTTCCGATCAAGAGCAAGCCTTCGGCTTATATTCAAATGGAACGCAACCCTACTAGGATTTGCGATTAGAATGATGCTCAGACTCGTAGCATGCTGCTAGAGCTAGACCAATGAACGCAACGCGCTTGTCCACGTCTCCCACGGCTTTCATGTCTGTCGCATATTCCTGCCGCCACAGCCTGCGTGCGTGTGACTGTGATTAAGAGGCACTCGAGTTACGCCACGCACTTGGGTCCCCCAAATGAGCACCAGAACCACGCTGACTCCAAATTAAATTTATTACTGGCTAATGGTCCGGGAGAGGATGGTTTGTCCCTGGAGGCGGACATGTCTTCGAGTGTGACCATCGTCGGGCTGCCGCCCAGCCGACTGGCGGACCGCTGCTGCGTTGCATCAAATAGCTACCTGCCAACGCAACAGCGCGATTGGCGGACTCGATTTGTTTGCCTTTGCCGACCAACCAACGGCGATCGATGATGACTGCGACGGTGGACGTGATTTTATTGGTGCTCTTTTGCAGATTCACCGTGTGTGGTAAGAAAGGGGAGTCGGTGTGGAGTGCGTCTTTGTTGATTGAAGGCTGTCATACAGCATACTGTCATACGTCAAAACACTTAAACATGAAAGATATCTATCTAGTGATATAAATATCTTTTAATTCGGCTAAGAATTTGTCTTTTTTTTTGTTCGGATGAGCCACTGAGACCAGTATTTTTACTTTTTGTGGCTTTACCCGTATTCTTAGTATTAAGTGCATGGCTAGGTGCATGTCGTACCATTCCATTGTCATCAATAAGAAATGAAGCATCGGATTATGTACAGTTTTGGTTTTGTTGTCTCAGAGATTCACGAAATCGAATGCGATGCAAAGGTCCCATCATCATAGGTATTTAAATCCCAGTGTAAGTGCGCCCCTAATCAAGCACAATTGATTTGATTTTTTAGAAAACAAAAAAGTACTAGCACTGATGCTTATTCATGCATCGGATCTCTAGCCCCATCCGTGTCTTGCTTCTAGTTTATTCCCATTACATCAAATAAACACCCCGTGGCTTTTGGCTAGTTGCAAAACTTTGTATTTTAAGTAGAGCAGTTTTTGAGTTTTAGCTCAATATTGAGTTGTACAATTTTTAAAAATATGAAATTTATCAAAATTCAAATATCTTGCGGTTTGTTGGACCAATTTCAAATCTTTTTCCGTAAATGAAAAGCTGAATACAATACCATTCGATCATCTGAATGCAGGTTTTGCGTCAGATTGATAAAATTTAAGATATTGGCGAGTTTTAGGGACGATCTCCTTAAATTTTAGCCAAATTTCCAAAAATATATGAAGAAATGTATTTTTTTCAATAAGAAAAAAACAATCTGAAAATTCTTTCTCAACGTTAATTTGACATTTCATATGTACGCCAGTTACAGTAAAAAATTCAGCTTAATCGAAGCATTCATTACGGAGAATGAGATGTGTGAAGTGAGCGACTTTGCTTAAAAATAGAACAAAAATTGATTTCAAATCATCAACCTTGTATGGAAAGTAGAAAAAAATTCCGCTCTACTGTAATTTTTTTCCTTCGCGTTTTCGAACTCAGGGCATGATTCTACACCAAAAATGATCATCAGCTTACCGAGTTCAAAAATGCTGTAAACTAGTGTTACCAGTATTTCATCCATGATTACACTGACTCAACGAGTTGCCCCATAATACTCAATATGAAGCTACAGCTCTCCAACGTCGGTCACGCCCAACGCTCGCCAGGTCCACCCATCGTGCTATTTGCGCTCCACGTCTTCTACTACCCGGAATCCGGTCAATACCGTATTACCAGTTACCGGATGGTTAGCAACCACTAAATTTGCAGGGTTGTTGTCCGGCATTCTTGCAACATGCCTTGCCCACCGTCCATTCGTCCATATTTCAGGCCAAACATGTCTAAAGGTCCAGTCTGCAGAAGAGAGTCTCTCTTTGGTTTCCCTCTCTTTCGTTAATATCTCAGGTGTTTATTTGTATTATGATTGTCTCCTTGCATTGAACGATGGTCAAAACAATCGTCTTTTGATTTGTACTGCAAAAGTAGTTGAAAAGTGTACCATTACATTGCAATAATTGAAAGAGAAAGTGAACAAAGAGAGCCTCTCAAATGCAGATAGGACCTATTGAAATGTTTGGCCTGATTTAGCCGCAGAGGACCACCGGTCTTATTAGCGTCTTATACATGGTACATTTCGTGCGGGGCGAATCTTTTTTGACCGCAGTTTCTTCTGGAGCCCGTAGTAGGCACGGCTTTCACTGATGATACGCCTTCGTATTACACGGCTTAAGTTATTGTCAGCCGTTAGCAAGGAACCGAGGTAGACGAATTCTTCTACCACCTCGAAAGTATCCCCGTCTATCGTAACATTGCTGCCAAGGCTTGTCCTGTCTCGCTCAGTCCCACCTACCAGCATGTACTTTGATTTAGCCGCATTCACCACCAGTCCGACCTTTGCTGCTTAACGTTTCAGGTGGGTGTACAGTTCTGGCACCGTTCAAAATGTTCTAGCAATAATATCCATGCCATCCGAAAAACAGACAAATTGGACGGATTTCGTGAAGATCGTACCCCGGCTGTTGAGCCCGGCTCGTGGCATAACACCTTCCAGAGCGATGTTGAATAGTAAGCAGGAAATTCATTCACCTTGTCGCACTCTCCGTCGAGGTTCGAATGAACTTCACCCGAAATCCTTACGCTGTTCTGCACACCGCCCATCGTTGCTTTTTTCAGTCTGGTCTGGTAAGCTTCCCGAGAAAGATGTTCTCGTCCATGATTAGTACCAGTATTTGTCAGTCTTAAATACAGGGGATACTCAAAATAACTGGGACAGGTAAAATTTTTAGTTTATAGAAACTGTTCAACTCGCTGTAACTTTTCGAAAAGGGCCTGATCAAAATTTCATTGCATTCGGTTCATTGAATCCGGAGATATAACAGCTCAAAGTTGGCTATCGGATAATTATACCTTTTTCTAGAACCTTTATAACTTCGTGTAGAATGGCTCGATCTTTTCCAAATTTTGACCACTGATACACAACTAGTTGATGAAATTACAGTAAAAATTTGAGAATATTTGATGAATTTTTCGAAAAGTTACAGCGAGTTGAAATTTTTTTGTAAAGTGAAAATTTTACCTATCCCAGTTATTTTGAGTATCCCCTGTAGGTTAATACGTTAATACGGTTAATGATTGTTTTCCTAACATCTCGTGTAGTCTCGGGTACGTCTTCAACTATCAGCAAGGCAGAATAAATGCAATTTTCTAAACTGTCATCAGTAACAAGGACTTTGTACTATGAATCCTTATTACCAAAAAACACATAATTCCAACTCGTCAAACCAGACGTCACTAGGGTTCAGTTTGGTGGGTCTTTCATCGCAATGAAACCCGAAAGGTGATCTATCCACGTTACGGGCTTCATTAAAGACAGAGCATCTTTTAAACCCTCTTAATCATGCATCCATTGGTACGGGTAGCCTGATACCTTGGATTGGCGGACTTGGTTTGGTGGACTTTTTCCCCGGAACAGGTTGTCAGTAGTGTATTTTAAGCCGGCAGCTACACGTGCAATTTGCCGGTTCGATAATTCCCATTCTCAACGAGAACTGAGAGCACCCCAGGTTACTGGTCAGGGGTGCGTTCAGAAATGACGGCAAGGGAGGGGTTTCTCATCATTTTGGGGTCATCAAGAGCGGTGGAGTGCCAAGTGTATGGAACATCAGCAATGGGAGGGGTTTAACCTCCAAAACCACTCCCTTGGGCACGGGCTTGTCACTGGTCATCATTTCCTGAATACCGATAGCAATTGCGTGTTGGTTCACAATGTGCGAAAGTTCGAGGTAGTTTTCTCAGAGCCCTCTGATGTTCCATTGTAGCATGAAGATTCCTTTCTTCCTGTCGATATCCGTTGATAAAGAGCTTATATATCTATGTCAGCTTTCGCGAAGATTAAGGGTTTTTGAAACATTGTGGGGAGAATTGGAGGATGGGGATGGGATCTATGCCGTGATTCGTAAAATGAAGAACTAGCGACGCTGACTGACGCCGAAGACTCATCCAACATGCTCGTGGCATCCCTGGGTCAGAGTCGACGTGGCGTTCCTCGCACTTGGCAAATCATTAAATGCAAAATGCCAAAATTCCGGCAATAAAGCCGGTCAACTAGGTTGATGGTTGCGGGTAGTAGTTGTTAAGTCGATCGGTATCATCGGCTGTATTGGGTTATTCGAAGTGGCGGCCGAGCTGAGGGTTCGGTGGTCAACTGTTAGAAGGAACCCCGTTAGAGGTTCTTGCAGATATATCTACAGGAGTTCAAACAGCGTTTCCTTCAGGATTTCCTCCAAATTATTGCTCTCTGTATATATTTCACTAAAAATTTATTCGGCAATCCTCTAAGGATAACTCTAAGAATTCTTTAATGAATTTATTTAATGACCTACAGCAGGGGTTTTCAGATCGTGCACCGCGGTGCACTTGCTACCTTCATTTTAAATTTCATTTCATGCTGGATGAAAAATCAGTCGAACAAATGAGAACAAGAGAGGTCCAAGGCAAAAAAATCGAAGGTGGTGAAGACGAAAATTGTTCATGTTGTTGTGCCAACCTGATTTGGAATTGAATCTAGTAAGGATCCCTAAAGGTATCAGCAAAGAATGATGGACCTAACCTTTTGATAAAAATATCATATCGTTTTTATCAATAATTTTGTATGGATATACAATATACATTATATATTACATACATATATTGTGCACTACTTCAAATATCCCACAAGGGATCTGCGAAGTATCTTCAAATACTTTGCTAAAAAGTGTCAGAAGTAATCTAACTAGTATTTCTACGGTTTTGCATAGGACCTAGGAAAGGTCTATCAATGATCTCGAAATCAGTGTACCAGGAATTCTAATGGTAATTTATTTGTCAGAAATTTAACTACCAATCTGCTAAGGGTCTTACCCGGCACTTTAAAGGATCTAGTACGAAAAATTCCAGAAATATTCCCAGAATATATTCTAAATTGAACAGCTGTGTCACTTATGCTAAGCTCTGACAAGTGATAAAGGAAAAATGTGACTGAATGATTTTCTGCGTGGAAAAAAAAATACTTTAACGACGTATGTAACCACCTAGTGTATGCACCTAGGAATCAATTTGAAAAATACGACAGCGTTTTTTACAAATATAGAATGGCACTCTTTGACAAACATGAACAGGTGCACCGCAAATATTTTTTTTTCTCAAAAAGTGCACTACAACTCTAAAGGCCTGAACACCCCTGTTCTACAGGAATTCCCTTAGAAACAGGGGAGTTTTTTTTTATTGATACATGTTGCCCTTTACAGACATTTACTAGTTTGCTGGTATGTCATAAACATACGGAAAAACTTGTAGTTAGAAGATACAGAATGTTGCTAATTGCAAATTTATCTCTCAGCTTTACAATTAACAACATTTTGTGTCTTCTAACTACAAGTTTTTCTGTATGTTTATGACATATTTACAAGCAAACTGGTAAATTCCAGTAAAGGGAAACATACAGTGTATCAAGCAATTGTCCGTACAGGATTTTTTTGGTCAAAATTATTTTTCATTTAAATGATTATAACTTTGTTATACGTCAATCAAAAACGCTGAAATTTTGACCAATTATAACCCATATATTAAAGCTCCATTGGTAAAATTTTGAGCGAGATCGAATAAGTTTTCTGAAAGTTATAGAACTTTTAGTAAAACTTATAAAACTTTTGAATACATTTTTAAAACATTGTATCTCAATATGTACTTGATGAAACTTTTTCAATATTTTTCGTGTTACAGCTTATACCTAAGGCTTTCATATGCAGCTTCGTATAAGGTTTTATATTCACTACAAAAAATATGAAAAATCTGTATATGTTCAGAGTGTCATTTGGAAATTTATCACATTTTGGTCAATAAAAGTGCCAAGTGTTTTCAACTTTTTTAAACTCTCTTAATGATATATTTTTATACAGGACCTACTGAACTACATATGAAGAGTAGGTCCTATAGATTTTTCGTTCAGTTAATGCACTTTTATTGATGGAAAACGTTTGGCAGATTATATGTACAAAATATGGTAAATTTTAAAACATCGTCAACTATATACGCACATTTTTCATATTTTTTGTAGTGAATATAAAACCCCAAACATGGCTGCATATGAAAGCCTTAGGTATAAGATGTAACACAAAAAAAATGAAAAAAAATCATCGAGTACATATTGAGATATAATGTTTTAAAAATGTGTTCAAAAATATTCTTAGTTTTACTAAAAGTTCTATAACTTTCAGAAAACTTATTCGATCTCGCTCAAAATTTTACCAATGGAGCTTTAATATATGATTCATGATTGGTCAAAATTTCAGCGTTTTTGATTGAAGCATAAAAAAGTTATTAACATTTGAATGAAAAAATTTTTTGACAAAAAATTTGCTGTACGGACAATTGTTTGATACACTGTATATCAATTTACCCTAGTTTGCGTCGCATCGACGCAGTTTGTCGTAAAGCGTGCGACCGTTCCGATCTCCCAACGCATACTAAATCAGACACCAGCAAATAGACTGCTTGGTGTTTTTGTTGTAGTTTTTTTTTTCTTGGGCCTTTAACAGAAGCGGAAATACGTCCGTAGAATATTCCAGGAATACGTCCCGAAAATCCTCCAAAAATATAATTAAGGTATTTCTCCAGGGATTTTTCAAAAAACTCCTCAATAAAAAGTTTCATGATGAGTTTTTTCAGCAATATATTCAAGAGGTCTTCAAAGATTTCTCTTTGCGCAACACTTTATTGTATTAAAATCAAAAAAAAAATGTTGTATAAGCCGTAACGCTTGGCTGTACTCCTCCTTTTCTTAGTGCGTTACGTAATTTGTGGACGGCTCCCAAGGGATTTCTTCAAAATATATTTTTATCAAGTTTTCAAAAACTCCACTGAAAATTTCTATAAAATTCGTAAAAAGATTTTCTTCAGAATTTCTACAATTATTGTTACAGAGATTCCCGCAGAAATTCTTACAAAGATTATTTATGAATTGCTTATATGATTCCGTCAGAAATATATCCTGGCATTTCTTCGGAGATTCCTGCTGAAATTGCTTCAGATATTCCTTCAGGAGTTTTTTACAGATATTCTTCCAGAAATTTCATAAACAAAATTAAGAATTTACGAAAAAAAATCTCTGAAGGAATTTATGATACCTTTAGAGATTCCCAGTAGAAATTATTTAACATTTTTTGGAGGTATTCCTGGATAAAACTCCTGAAGCATTTTCTGAAGGGTTTCTTGAGGAATTTCTACCAGAATGCCAGGGATAGTACAGGAAAACTCCTCCTTATTTCCTAAAACAAAATAGTTCTAAGAGAAAAATTTTCTGGAGAGATTCCAGGAGATATTCTAAATGGTATTTTTAGGGAAACTCTGGAAAAAAATGTTTCCGGAAATCCCTGCAGAAATGGCAAACAATGGAACTGATGAAGTTCTTGAAGAAATCCCTCAACAATTGTCTAAAGGATCTCTGGATTAATTTCCGAAAGAACTCTTGGAAGAACTTCTAGAGATCTTTCTTCAGGAATTTATAGAACATTGTCTAAAACGATTAGTAAATAAAGCTTCTACAGAAAATCCCGTGGAAACAATATAAATCCTGGGATAACGAGTTAGAGAACCTCCAGAAAATTAAATATTCGATGGAAGCTTTGAAAGAATGCTTGGAAGAACTGGAGAACTTTTTGCAGGTATTCACATAAGAATGTTTTGAAAAATGATAAACAAATACAAGTATGCAAAAGTTGATTGTATGAACCCTGGAATTATTTTTAAATGTTTTGTTATGTCTGTATCAATGAGATTGTTAACCCTAGGCTAGGTAATCTCGGCTTAAATAAATGTCAGAGAATTCCAGATTGTGTGGAGTAATACCCATAATAACCTGTGGAGAATTTCTAAAAGAGCTCATGAGAAAAAGCCGGAATTTCTAAAGAAAACCCTATCAGAATTTCTGAAAAAATCGACTGAAGAATTTCTTGAAGAATTCCTGAAGAAATTCCAACTGAAGAATTTCTTGTGAAATTTCCAGAAGAATTCCTGTGGAAATTCCAACGAAAAACTCCTGGAGCAATTTCTTCAGAAATATTTGAAGAAATGCATGCACGAACTTCTGTAGCAATCCTTGAAGAAATTTGTTTAAAAGTACCGGAAGGAATCTCGGGATGAATTTCTAAAAAAAAAACTCTTCTTGGAAAGCTTGAAGATGATTCTTTTAAGAAATTTCTTGAAAAAGACCTACGGAAAATCCCTGCGAGAATCTCTGGGGAAATTTCCGAAAAAGTACATGAACAAAAATGCAGGCATTCTAAAGGGATACTTGAAGGAATCTTTAGAAGATTTTTTGCTTCAATAATTCTAGGAAATCCTGCAAAAATACTGTTTCTATTGAAATTTTGTAAAAAAATATATTTATCCTGACAGGATGAACTCGTGAAGAAAACGATAAAGAAGTGCATGCGAAAAAATACATTCTTAAAGGATTCTCAGAGAAATCTTCAGAGGAATTGTTGGTTAACTCATAAAAGAAATTCCTACAAGAATAAGATAATGTAAGGAGGGATTTCCCGGAATTATTCTTGATTATACGCCATGTTGAAGTCACTCCCATGGAAGCGTATCAGTGAAGGGGCACTGAAATTTGGAGACCTTGAGTAACCAGCTCTGATTTTACGTTGACAGCACTGTTTGAAAGAAGTTGACTTATACCGGTGGTATCTTCGAGTGGAAAGTAATATTCGACGGCCAATACAAAAGATATCTGATGACGTCGTGTGATTCACGAGTTAAACCATATGTTCAAAAACATGAATACTATCAAGTTAATAAAACACCGAAGGCTGCGTTGAGTTGGTCACATGGGTGCAGGAAGAATGATAAGTGCAAATAATATTCAGAAGAAAAGCTGAGTGAGGTCAACGATTCAGTTGCAGGCAAAGCGCGGAGGCTGTTTGCGGTTGAAGAGGACGTAAGAGCTCTTTAGGTCAAGAGTGACTGGAAGTGGTTGGCTGTTCCTGCGTCCAGTGGAAAAGAATTGCGGTGATATTTTAGAAATCAGAAGAAATTCCTGTATTTTCGTGTGGCGCACTTCACTCCCCTTTCCCCATGCCGCA